>NC_041397.2:256130932-256215932 GCF_900747795.2 Erpetoichthys calabaricus | reverse complement strand
CTCTTTCTTGCAAAACACACTGGGAAGCCACATACTGCATTCGGTTAGGGATAGATGTGATGGAGGGACTGATGAGTATTGAAGATGTGCCTTCAAAATTGGAAAATCTACTAGATAGATAAAATAATTAATTAATTAATTAATAATAAAGAAATAAATAATTGTTTATGTATTCCATTAACTCTCGTACGCATTATAAAGTGGTTTTGCGTTTATAACATAGACATCTAAACTATACTGCACATATTTCTCACAGTCATTCATGTTATTCCTTTCTTTTATAGACAGAACATATTTTCTTTCACATTATGAATTTCACTTCAACTGCTGATTATAATAAGGGTGGGTCTTAACGACCTGCAGTATCCATTTGAAGAGACAGCTAATAGCTTAACAATGCTGGAATGTTGTGTAGTACCATTTCAACTCTTAGGCAAAGACGCATCACAATAGATTGTACTACAATTAATAGAAAATGCATTTTTGATTAAATCTGGAATTGCATTAAAAGACATGATCATGTCTGTTTTAGTTAGGGTGCTACGGAAAATCTCTTAAAATGTAAACATTAATTTACTGAATCAATAATTACTTACTTAAACATCAGTAGAATTGATTTCAAATTCATAGAAAAGTTTATGCGAATATACAGATCCACCAATAAACCACTGAATTAATTTCAAATTTGCAAGCACATAGTTGCAAGGATAAAAATAGTCAACATGCTAAAATATTTAAAAGAGTAATCGGAAAACATTTTGAAAAAAAATTCAACTGTAATGTTTTACAACTCGTAGTCACCCAGAGTCAGGCTATGCAAGAGTGGCATATTTATTAATGAGAATACAAAAGCTCGCGTATTACTTGAGCGCTGCTTCAATTTAGTTGCTTAGCAACCAGTGTATAGTAAATCATCCGCGAAATTTGAATCTTAGGGAAAGGGTCGTGAATTTTGTTGAACTACGACCTCGAGAGAAGCCTAAAGAAACAGGCAGCTCTTGGTAAATTGTAATATTTAATATTGTCTATAAAAAGTCAGTTAGGTACACATGAATATTACGATTACGGCAGTGTTCTCATTAATCGTGCCTAACAGCTTATTTTATGTAATGCAAACACACATTTCACTTAAGACTTCGAGCTGCACCTGTGTAACGTTGTGCACTTTAAAAGCAATTTGATAAAAGTTTCAAACCTAAAACGTTTCATAAACCACGAAAAAAATATACACAATAATAATAATAATAATAGTAATAATAATAATAAGTGGCGTAGTCGGTTAGTGTATTCACGTTTTCACCTTTTCAAGACAATATAATGTATATTTATTATATAATACGATTGATGTCAAAATTTAAAGGAAGTGGCGTACTTGATTACTGTATTCAGTTTCACTGTTTCAAGACAATATAATGTATATTCATTATATTTAAGGACATATTGTATGCTATTATTTCAAATTATAAGGACATTTACTCTTATATGCAATTTCATAAACACAGAATATTTCAGAATATCCAATATCCACTCATATTTTAAAACGAAAACGAAGGACACCTCAGTTGTATTAAGCCAAAAACAAGCTAAAAAAGAGCTATTTCGGGACTAAAACACTAGAAATATGCCAGAAGAAGGACATATGTGGTAACGTAAGCAATACCTGTGCCTTATAGCGTTCATCGGCGCAGGATCATAAGGTACCTGTTGCTGTCTTTTAAACAAGTGCATTCCGAAAAAAAAGTGGCTAAAACTGTCCAACCAGAGCATTCGGTTACCAATACTGCCCGCTTGATTTACCTAGCAATTGCGTCACTACCGGTGCGACCCTAATCTGTCAGCTGAGTACTTTAGTTAAATTGTGCTAAACAAGTCACATTTGAATAAGCTAAACAAAAACTAAACAAGATACATTTGACTTTTATGTGTATTCACTGTATAAAATCTGTAGGCATTAATTTATATAATAACTTACTAGAACAGTTAATAAGTTTTCAGTTAAATTTAGAAATTATACACACTAAACAGCACTCACTGCATTAGGAACCATTTAATACATCTTTCTAAATGCATCTGTCTGTATGTGTTTATATATCTATCCTGCGTTACAGTATATTTGACATACCTTTGTTATGGGTAAATCTGTTTGAAAACAAGTGGCGAAAGTATTTATACGCACTTTTGCTGCCATGGCAACTGCATTTGTGTATATTACATTTCTAATATTACTGGAAACCTCGGATAAAAGATCTTTGATTTATTTTTATTGTTATTGTCGTCGTCGTTGTTATTAATCCCGATTACTAAATACACCTTTCTTCGAGCATAAACTTTGTGAAATACAAATTGCTGTCGCAGAGGAGTCTCATATCCTGGAACATTACAGATATAATCAGTATTACTCTTGTAAATTGAATTACACACGTTAGAAGAATCAACATAGGGTTCGTGCAGTTATGTTTTTAACAACTGGGTAAATATTAGATTTTATATCTATGCAACATTACGAGAAAAATGATTGCTATAGATGGTTAATAACTGGAAACTGTCTAAGTACCGTAAAAGCGGTATTCAGTGGGTCCTAATTATTATATTTTTGTATATTATACTACTGCATACATTTCGTAAAGTTGTCATGGCCAGAATAAAGGCCGCATACTGTAATACTTAACAGCGTGCATAACGAACTAATTGACTGTTTTATTAAAAAGAGGCGATGTTTTGAGAATTATTCAAGTAAAAGAGTATTCGGAATGTTGCGCTTGTATATAGTGAGCCAGAATAATTTTAATTAAATGTAGCAGACATTGTTTTAAAGCGGAGCCTGAGACAGAAAAGAAAAAAGATAAAACTATAACTTAACTCATGAAACCTGACGAAGACATTGGGGTACAGTATAGTGCGTTGATTCCTAGTGTTTCACATGTATTGCTCAGAAAGCTTATTTCGTCTACACACACACGCGCGCGCGCGCACACACACACACACACACTCACACACACACACAGAGTGTATTGCCGTTAATTTATATGGAACAAACCTTGCATGATTTTAAATGATAAAATACATCAACAGATACATATTGCTATTAACCGTTAAATTTTACTGATGACACCGGTAACATTAAACTGCGAATATTTTCATCTGTTCGCTTTGTTTAAATTGAGCAGCTAACACAAATGTGTGTTGCATAGTAAGGTTAGCAACCACCGACAGAAAATCAAGCAGATCTCAATGCACTTTCATGTTTAAAATTTTAAAAAAATCCTTTAAAAACAACTTCAACCATTTCAAATGAAAAAGAATCACGGGAGACACAATGCTTTCAGCATTTGTTTTAAAAAGGTCATTTTTAAAAATCGCATATAATATAAAATAACGTTAGTAGATTGCTGCAACGAAAAAATATTTTCTGCGCTATAATATGCACCACAGACAACCACGTTTCATTCTAACAAATTTATTTTCTCAATCATTTCTTACGGATTCACTACTCAAATTAAATTACAATCAAATTATCACATCAAAAGATACCTTTAGTACCTAACAACTGTCCATGTTTGCAGCTCATTTTGATTTGTGCTCGTTTCGAAAAAATAAAATAAAAACAAAATAAAAAATAAACACGTAATACAAGATTTGGGGAAAATAAATTACCGTTAGCAAGAGTTCATAGGTATTTTGAATAAAATATTAAAACAAGTCATTTTGATGAAAATATAAAGTAAATATTTTAGATCAGGATCCGATCTATTGAATCTATATTGCCGTCTTTGAAAAGTCTGTTTATTAAAACCTACCAAAAACACTGCTTGGAAATGGCAGTATTACAGAATTTCATCCACAGCACCCATTCAGTCAAAACTTGGCAACGGATTTCTGGGAGAGGAGAAATTCGGATAAGTGCATCTGCAGATGGCCATTCTCTCTTTTTATTAAAAAAATCCATTATTATGATCTGTCCATAAAATAAAATACAATCTTCAAAAGTGGTGATCTTTTAGATCTAAGAATCTGGGGGAGGGGTAGGTCCTATAAGAAAAAAAGAGTTCATGGTCTAACAAGCCCAATCCATAAAATATAATCATGCAGTCCTCTTCTCACGTCTAGCTTGAAGCTTTACACGTATCAGCATTCTTCCACATTTTCAGTTGTTCTGTCAAATTATTTATTTATTTTTGTCAGCTTGGCTCCTTAAACTTGTATAGTCTGTTCTCTTTATGTAGTGCCTTATGCCTTTTTCTCTCTTCTCTCACATAAACAAGCAATGAAAAGGAAGGATAAAAAATTCACTTCTTACACTTGGTTTGTCTTGATGTTGTTAGTGTGCCAAAATTACCTGGTGGATCGTACTTGTAGCGGGTACCCTCTGGTCACTCGGATGATTCGGCCCAGTTAAACTTGCATCTTTTAAGTAATCTACTAAAAAATGTCCCTGAAAGAAAGAGCAGACAGAACCTTTTAGGTTAATACATTTGAGGCCCTGGGTGTAGTTAATCGATGCGATTTGGGGGAAGGGGGGGTCCTAAAAATATAAAACACATCTGCAGTCTTATTTATATTCCCTCTCACAATCACAGTATAAAAAATGCTATCTTGTAGATAGTCTGTGTCTTATATCTTATTATTTTATCTATAAAACAGTTTGAATTTTTGTTATTTTTTTATTCTATGTCTCACTGAACACTGGTTTGCAGTCCGTGGTGGGGGGGCGGTGTGTCTGCACTCACATTGCCGACCTGCGCGTACACATCGTCCGGCGTCTGCTGCACTCCCGGAGGGGTCATCCTTTTCTCTTTCTGCCTCCGATTGCAAAACCATACCCTGACAACTTCTTTCTCCAACTGAAGGCTGTCCGCTAGTGAAGTGATCTCCTGGGCTGAAGGCTTTGGACATTTTAAGAAATGACTCTCCAGTGCGCCCTTGACGCTCACTTCGATAGAGGTGCGCTTCTTTCTCTTCCTGCCTTGAGCTGCAATTTTATCGATGCTGGTCGGGCTCCCGGTGGATGAATCAGCTTCCTCCAGCCATTTATTTAGCAAGGGTTTGAGTTTGCACATGTTTTTGAAACTGAGCTGAAGCGCCTCGAACCTGCAGATGGTCGTTTGGGAAAACACATTGCCATAGAGGGTACCCAGCGCCAAGCCCACGTCCGCTTGCGTGAAACCCAGCTTGATACGCCTTTGCTTGAACTGTTTGGCAAACTGCTCCAAGTCATCCGAGGTCGGCGTGTCCTCGTCTGAGTGTGGGTCGTGGTTGTTCACTCCACCGTGATGCTGCTGCTGCTGCTGCTGCTGGTGGTGCTGATGCTGATGGTGGTGGTGGTGGTGATGGTGACTACCATGATCCAGTTCTGGAGTGTCCCCTCGTACCAAACCAGGGTGCACCAAGCTCTGGCCTCCTGGTGGCGGGCTCAGCATGCCGTTAACCGTGAATCCCCCAGGCTGCGAGTAGATCAGGGACTGTTGTTGCTGACCCCCGCCTATTGACGGGATATGTGCTGCAGTGGTTGCTCCCCAAGCTCCTGGATGCCCTTGATGTGGACCCAGGTGTGGGGGCCTGTGGTGCAAGGCTGTCCCAGTATGAAGATCGTCTCTTGCCGAATTGTTTTTGACGTCCTGCTGTTGCTGATGCTGAGGGCTACCAGTCATCCCTACGGGGCTGGACGACCAAGGGGATCCGGCTTCGGCTGCTGCCGCCGCGGCAGCCGCGGCAGCAGCGGCGGCATGGGGTAAGGCTGTCACCCACTGATGGGCATGGCTCAACATATGGCCCCCGTTGCTTGCCGCCATGGCTCCCTGCATGAAATCGCTCTGGACCATCTTAACCGTTGGATCTCCCCTGTATCCTGCAGAAACCGAGGTTACAGCAGCGCTACCAGTCTGCATGCCACCCCCTCCCGAATCCGAGTGCACAACTGAACCTGACGAAAGGATAGTATTGCTGGGGAGGTAAGGGTTGGAAGCAGCCGTGGCCATCCCTTTAACCCCGTATCAACAGTCTCTTAATTATTCCTCCTCTTCTTCAAGAAGTTTTCTTTCAGGTAAACAATGATGTCTTTCACATAAATTAACGCTTCACTTTGAAAGTCCCGGCAGCTTTACTGGGTGCTACGCTTCTTGTGTTTCTTCTTTTCCTTTTAAACGTTTTCGTCTTGTATAAATCGGGTAGTAGCACAAAAATAAATGTAATAAATAATTTATTCGAAAAACGGGTTGAAGGAAAATGCAGCAATACAAAATCCACGTGAAGAAAATGACTCGTTTTTCTGTTGAAAAAGTAAATGAAGAGAAAAATACTGCAAACAACAAAAGGTAAACTTTCAGTTTAAATCTGGCGTCTTTGTTCTGGAACACCTTTTAAATTCTTTATACATATAAAAAGAAAAAAAAAAGTTTTGTCCGCACCAAACTTCAAGTGTTGATGAAACCTCAGACCTTTAACAATCTTTCTCTCACTTGAGCAAAATAAAGAAATCCTTAGGTTTAGTTCCTTCCTGATTAGGGATAAATTGAGAGGACAGTTCGGATGTTCAGAAAATCTCCTTCACGTATTTATTTGCAGTGGAGCGTTTTCCCTTTTATGCCGTGATTTTATTGCATTAATCGCCGCTTCTTTGTTCTGTTTTGATGTAAACCTGCAAACAGCTAACTCCAGTGGAAGTAGAGCCTTGCTTGTATTACAGTAATGTGATGGTTGAACCGCTCGCTTTCTTTCTCTCTCTCTCTTTCTCTCTCTCTCCCTCTCCCTCTCTCTATCCCCCGTCTCTCTCTCTCTCTCTCTCTCTCTCTCTATCCTCGGCTCACTCTATCCCCGTCTCTCTCTCTCTCTCTCTCTCTCTCAGAGCGCAGGGACTCTCGAATGTTTACCCTTTGCCAGACGCGCACACACCGTCCACATCTTTCCCCAAAATACAAGGAAGTCGAATCAGAGGCTCCCGTTGATTGGCTACCTGCTGTGCGATTGACAGGTCTCGAGCCCGGGCTTCGGTCTTGAGGCCCCCCTTCCGGTAGTTCCAATTGGATGCTTTTTAATTTAGACAAATAAATAAATAAAGTCAATATATATAAAAAAAAAAAGTCAGAGCGAGCTTAGGAGAAATGGTCTCCAAATGCGTTCTCATAAGTATTTGAAATCACAAATTAATATTTGGAAAAAAATAATCACTATATTCAAATGACAACAATAAAAAATGAAAGGTTAACGGTGCCTGTATTACTAACTGTATTTCTTATTACGTTCCTTATTTGAATTCGCAATTGTTGGGATACATAACAAATACGCTTGGTATTGCCCCATTAATCGCCAGATACAATCCTTGTGAAAATTGGCATAAACTGGGCACCGGTCAGGACAAAGGGTAACCTTAAACACACCACTACACTGTCCCAATTTAGAGCAGCATATCCACCTAATCTTCCGGCTCTTGTTATTATTACTGTCATTATAGCTGTAGTAGTTGTTGTTTTTGTTATATTAATATATTAGTGCTTAATATATTTAGAACTTAATGTTTCCATTTTTTAAACAATGTTTAAGGCTTCGGGTAAAGTCCCAAACCGTTTTGACCGTTAAGTGAACAAGTATAGTTGTCAAAAGAGACTTTCAAAAGTTCTTCCTAAATATAAAGATGAATTATGTCAGTTAATCCAAATAGGAACACAAATCGTAACATACTATCGCAAAATTACAGAAACTGTTGGGTGGATGTTTTACCTCAATTGTGCTTTACGTAGTCATGTGGCATAACTTTGGAGTTAGTTCTAAAAGCAACAAACGCGCAGTACAGTGGATGTCATCAGCACACCAATAATTATTTCAAATTGTGCATGAGGGAAGTATATGTACGTATACAATATAGGTTCTGTTTTCACGTGCTCGTTAAACACTTTTTGTTTACGTTTGGTACCAAATGGTGCAAGTTATACATTTCACAGGGTTACAGGCTACAGAGAGTTAAATCAGAATAAAAGAGGGTTGCGAGATGCTTCCAAGCGGAAATGCTGCACACAGGCAACCCCAGTGAACCAAGAAAAAGAGGAAAAAGACAAAGTGGCAACCAAAACAAGGGCAAATGGAGCATTCCTTTGGGAATCTACAAAGAAACTGACCTGTTTTAGATTAAATCAAAACACCCACAAAAGGCGAACATGATTTTTTGAAGGGTGGGAAATGTATTTATTTAGGGTGTTTTTGTCTGGTATGTATGAATCGACGGAAAAAAGTCTCATCATCTTACAGCTGACATACGTAGAGACACACGCACGCACGCACGAACACGCACAGTGGGTGTTGCATTTCCGTGATATGCAGTCTAAGTTAGACCGTAAGAATTTGTTTAGGACTCGATCCAGGTTTTGTGTACACGGCAGCGTGATCTCTTTACACAGGCGGCTTTCAGTATAGCGTGTGCTGAGAGGCTGCAACTGATCCTCTCACCTAAAGGTTTTTATTCCCTCTCAGAGCGTTCTCCGAGGGGTATTTATGAAAAGATCCAACATAGATTTAATTTGGACGAAAAATGGAGATATCCAGGTGCAGGCGTTTGAATAGTCAGTGCCAGGGCTCCATGTTTTCTTTCCCAGCAGATTTTGCTTGGATCAGACTCAAAACTGAGCAAGTCTCGTGGTTTTGTTTACATTGAATGGGGAGGATAGGAACTGTGCCATGGGGCCGCGTCTTTCATTAATATACAGTGAGGATTTTGTCTAAATTACTGCTATGCATTTCACAGTGCGCGCTTTGAAAGGGCGTCTCATGTGGCCCAAAGAAACGTGAGAGTGCGTCTCTTCAGAGAAGCCACTTTAAGATCTAAATAGGTAAAAGATAACAAAACAATACTTTTGCCTAAGGTTTGTCCACTTTGTCATTTACTATTTCCCATCCCCATCAGTAGGGTTCTTTGTCTTTTACATATTAAAAAAGGTGGTGGTGGGGGGGGGGGGGGGGGGTCGAGACAGAGAGGGGGAGAGAGAGAGACCGAGAGAGAGAGTGAGAGGGAGAGAGAGAGAGAGAGAGAGAGAAATCCCGAAGTATAACAAGAGCAGAACAGTTAGTGCTGATTTTCATTTGCATAAATTTTCATATATTTTAGTGAAAATAATAGACTAGCGGTGGAGAGACGGGCTGTTGAGTCAGTGCAAAGAGAAATCTTAGCAAGGAAGGTTTCGTTAGTGAGGAGAAGGAAGAAAACGTTGATCGACTTGACACTTATAGAAAGTAATAGCATTTACATCTTATATTTTTCCGTGGATTTTCCACTGGTAAGTGAATCTAGCCATCTGAGATATGCGTTTACTTCTCTTTCTTTTTCTCTCTCTCTGTCTCGCTGTCCCTCTCTCTCTCTTTGTGAGCAGAAGGGTTTAAAATAGAAGTGTTTACGGGTGAGGTAAACTTTTATGTGTTACGGGTATGGCAGTCCAGCATTTGACATGGCTTAGACGTGTATGAAGATCGCATTGCTCTAAAGTGAAGAACACGAACCAGCAATGGTATGTATCCTTTTACAACGTACACACGCGCGCGCACACACACACGCGCACACACGCGCACACACAGAAACGATGTGACGAGGTTCTGTGACAACGCGACACAGCGTTTCAACCAGTATTATTCCGAATCTTTATTTATTGGCATAGTAAACACACGTTAAATGTAAAATGTCATCCTTGTCTTAGAACAAAAGTTATGATAGGTAGCATACGGTCTAGCATATGAGGAGCTCTGAAGTGAGGGTGCATCTGAAAGAATGTAATCAATCAAATGTAAATGCTCGTAGACTCGCCCCCTTTTTCCCTATCCTGGTACGTTTTTGTTCTCAGAGGACGGGGGTGTGCTAAAAACTCAGACAATTTACTAAACAAATTCCATATTAATTTATAGCATATCTGCCAAATTTATTATAACTCTTATGCTTGGGCAATACGTGCTGAATCGAAAACAATAATTGATCAAAGATATATGCGACCGTTTTGGGTAGGCCTAAGTACAGAACTTATCTAATGTGGATATCATTGTAAATGATTTTTTAAATTAATTTATATCAAGTTTCGTGTTTTGGACAGACTGTGACATACTGTTGTTTATTACGTTTTTGATTATTAAACATTCTGCTAAAGAGTTGTATTTTACAAGTCACTTTTTCGAGAACTAAAAGAATGCTAAATACATTCCTTTCCATTTTTTTACCAATATTTTGTCACTTCTCACACCACTCTAGTTTGTTCAATTACTCTGTTTTCTCACGGGTTAACTTTATGTGCCCTCTTTGGAACAGATGCCACATAGAGCTGCTCCCTGAAGATCATTTGTTTCCTTGATGGGGAGCATTTCTGAGCAATGCATTTTCGTTGCCATAGTGAAATGAATAAAAGGAGGAACACTAGTCACATTAAGCTATATATTTGTGCACTGGGCTTGAGATAAAAGAGCTTCTAGTTCATCTAAAAAGTGCTCTGGAGGAAGCCAAATCAACGGGAAAAAGCCTTCTGTCTCCATCAAAATTTTAAGATTTGATTAAGATATATGATAAAATAAAGAAAGTGAGCATTTGTAATAGCTTTTTCTTAGGACGTTTACTTGTACATAAATACATGGAACTTTCAGGAAGAAACCGAACAATTACTTTGCCTTGTGTTACATTCTCATTTGTACAAAGTACATTTTGGAACCACAAGAGGTCGCGCTGCCTCGCAGTCAGGATTTGATAAATAATGTTCAACAACTTGGACATAACCAAACACAAGACCACAATATTTAATCCTGATAATTCCCTCCAGAACCCCCCAAAAAAGTTATGGAAACATAAAAGATCAGATTAATATATTTGGTCAGTATAATCTATCTATCTATCTATCTATCTATCTATCTATCTATCTATCTATCTATCTATCTATCTATCTTTTTATGGCAATTTAATCTGTTTAGGTTAGACATAACCTAATTTTTTATCACAAAAGTATGTGTAGTTCATGATTTTTAGTTTTATAGGTTGAGGAAAAGCCCGAAGAAAAATGCGAAATTGAAACCGTAAAATCTAGGAACCAGCTGGCAGATAGATAGATAGATAGATAGATAGATAGATAGATAGATAGATAGATAGATAGATAGATAGATAGATAGATATGTATGCATTTAACGTTGCTTGTTTTAAGTCCATCATGAGTTTTTCTTTTTTCTTTTTTGTTTTTGTTATATGGAACCTATACTTGCAACTTTTCTTTTCTAAAATGTGTTAGTGAGAGGCAGACAAGTTTAAACCAGGCATTAAAAACAAATTTGTCCAAATATATGTGCATGTGTGTCCGCATTTGTACTAAAAAGAAAATAATTATGATTTTGGCATACTATTTTTGAATATCTGCTTTTTTGTTTTGAATTAATAATATTATGATTTTACACTATTATTGTGAAATAATATGTTAAATAATTCACAAATATTCTTTGTAATATCAAAATTAAATTTCAGAAAGGAAAGTTCACAAACACACCGTGTTTCGGCTCAGTTTAGGTATTTAAATTTAATTATTTATAGCTCTTATTTATAACCAATAAGCGGGTTAAATAATGAAAGGATTAATCTTAAATAATGGAGGGATTCATCCTGTACAGGATCCCTGAAAAGTTAAAATGCAATATATAGAATCCATCCACCCACATGACAGGTGTATATGATCATCCCGTGTCTATGTGGATTTCTCACCGGCTACGGTAACTTTGCCCTCTTCAATCACTGACTGAATTAAACGACTAGATAATGGATGGGTAGATACGCCCTCATCCCAAAAGTGTAAAAGTTAGGTTGGCTGACGACTTTAAATTGGCCCTGCATCGGTGAGTTCAGACATGTGCGTGACTGTGCCCTTCCACAGGCTGGCGCCTTGTTCAGAGATCATTTGCACTATACTGTGCACAGACTCCGGCGCACATGTCCTCCCGAAAATTAATTGGGTTTGAATTATATTATATTATATTATATTAGCACATTTATGTTTTTTTATTTTTACCCCCTCGAATAGTAGTTAATTCTATGACGCATTCTTCAAATACCTCAGGGCAAACAATAAGAGAGAGAGAGAGAATGAGAGAGAGAGACAGAAGATGAGCTATATGATGTCATGGGCGTACTTGGTAAAGTTATTTTATGTTGTATCATCAGGCCGATTTTAAAAATGGTCTTCATTTAATTTATGACATTTTATGTTCATCCTCACTTACTCTGCAGTGTTCGTCGCTTTAATATGATTCTAACATGAGACAGTTCCATATTTCATCCATAGAAAAATATTTTGCTTTATGCTATTTACAGATGGTGTGTATGTACAGTATACAAACACATATACACACACAAACCAAGGGCTGACTTTTAACTTAATGATTCAGTGAAACAAGAATTCACAGAATGCGCTAAAGATGATATCACTAGTAGTGGGTTACTTTTAAACGCACGTACCAGATAAATTATACAGTTGCTTAAAACAATGTGTAGCCGATGCAGATGTTTAGTTTTTGTTTTCTAGTTATAACATCAGGTTTTTATTTTCTGGATAATGTATTTATTTCATTACTTTTTTTATATTTGAGTTGATACAAGATCCAGTGGCACTATATTAAAATCGTAGAAAATTAGATGTACGTTTAATGCCTTGTGTTACATTTATGTTAACATATCTTGCCTAAAACACACACGATCTAAACCAAGTAAGCTTTATCGTCTTGAATCTGTAAAGAAAAGGGCTTAATTGACAGCTTCTCTGAACTTTTACCACTTTACATATTAGCAGGGTTCTTTTAACATTGTTAACTAGATTCTTAATATATATTTGTTTTTAAATATCAAGTTAACTGATTATGTAAATATACTAAGAGCCACACGCACGTTTGCGAATCTGAACAATATGAAAAAAGTTATTACAGCCATTAGTTGCAACTGATTTATTTAATTTACATATTAAAACTTTAATTCACCACTCATAGTTGCCTTTTTTGTGGATGAAGGATGAGGTGAAAAATTAACTCAGTGGAAACTGAAAAATAAATTTGAACATATCATACTTGCAGGTATTTTAGTAAAATAGACATTTTCACTTTATTTTAACTAATTTCATGGAAAATGTAACAAAAATGCAAATACATCACTTTCAAGATGAACATAAAATGTTCAAATTTTTCTTGAAATTATTATTTTTTTTACTTTTTTATGCCATATTTCGTATTTACTAAAAAAAAGCATATTGAATTATGTTTTTTTGAACACAGAGCGAAATAACTGAATCATATTTATTTAATATATTTCCTACTACTACTTGTAATTTCTGATAAACATTTGAATTTTAATGCCTGCTTTTCTTAATACTACACAATACATTTTTTTAGTTTAGTTTTTTAATATTAATTTCTTTTATTCCTATATTTATCTGCTTTTGTCACACAAATTAGTTAGACTGAGCAGTTCATTAATTTCAATTTGCTCAACTGGGATATGATTATAAAACAATAATTT
The DNA here is from genome assembly GCF_900747795.2 of Erpetoichthys calabaricus. Taxonomy (NCBI): domain Eukaryota; kingdom Metazoa; phylum Chordata; class Cladistia; order Polypteriformes; family Polypteridae; genus Erpetoichthys; species Erpetoichthys calabaricus. The sequence goes on along the minus strand of NC_041397.2, from coordinate 256,202,434 downwards.
TTTTGTAATAACGCTGTAGAGACTTTTCTGTAGTAAGAAATGCTTTCCTCTTTTTCTGCAATCTCTTCATTATCCATCAGAAGACAATGGCACACATCAAAATCAGCTTGCATTCTGCACTCACAGAAATGCAAAATGGAATAAATTCGTCTCTCTGATACTGTGTACACTGAGAATGTCGGTAGGCCTAGAATTCATTTCCCATCTTGACTAAATATTCATTTTTACTACAGTAGATGCATAGTTAACTAAAATGTAACTATTATGTTAACTGCTGGTACAGATTGCAATAGTTGCTGCTCTGTTTTGTTTGTCATACAGGTCTGTCCTCTTGGGAAAGGGACATGTGGCAGATCCCAGCCCAGGATTACATTAATCAAAGTATTTATTTCCCCTGGGATGCCCTGCACAAATCAGAGTAAAGCCTAATAAAATTGGATCGCAGACAAAACTGAATAGTTGAAGTAGCCTCTTCTTTTTTCACAATAATATCACACCAACAGTTACCAGGTTTCCGAAACATTAAAATGAATTGTAAGCATTTCTGCATAACAGCCTTCTTTTTTTTAGTATGATCAATTTTATGGTGTTTTAAAGTGTTTAAAGAAAAGCACATATGAAAGAAGAAATGATTTGCTTCCTATTTGGAAACTCATTTTGCATTAAATAAACTTCATGGCTTCTCAACCTCCTATCTGCTAAATGCAGATACTGTGTTTTCATTATCAACAAACATGAAGATTATAATGTAGTGATAGCAAGACAAACCATTATGCATCACATGTACCAATATTCCTACATGAAGGAAATGTGTAAGATGCACCTTAATGTACACACAACAAGCCACTTTGTTACTGTCTTACAAAACAGTATGTTCATGATACATTTTAATGCTACTGTTAATATTCTTGGTGCAAGCATGTAGTGTGTAGTCTCTTTGTATGCATTTTTGCATGTATTCACACATTGCAAGTGGTTAAAACAAAAATTCATCTTGCACATAAGCATTCAGAGAATACATGTTTTATAATTAGAGATGAGCAACAATGTAAAAAGACGTAGCCTATTATCTGGTATCACCTCTGAATTTGTCTCCTTAAAGAGACAGCACCATATCGGATGCTGATATTTAGATGTTCTCCCTGAGAATTCATTGTCTTCATTTACAAACAAAATATCTATTGTGCTTGAACAGAGAACATTTCTAAAATGCTAGATTAACCTGAAACACAAACTGAGAGTCTCTGCTGAACATCTGACTCTGAAAGGATTTTTCTTATTTTAAAACGTGGTATGGCTAAGATAAGAATGCACAGAAGAGTGGAATCAGTGAAAGATTTTTTTTTTAATGTAAAAGAGAAGGTTTTGCATACCTTGTTGTGTTACATTTGCACATTTTCTTTAGGAAATGATCACAAAATTTATTGGGCATGACGGTTAAATTGTTTTTGCATTGCTTCTTGCTTTTAACCTTTTCTATTCATTTTTTAAAGGCATTTTGTTTATTTTTTTAATGGCTGCTTCTGTGTGGTTATATCAGCCATTGAATTATTGTCTTAATCTATAACTGAGCTGTATTTTAACCCAAAAGTGCATTCTTATGTCTAATTATGCAAGTTCAGTATCTCTTTTTTTGAGAAAGTAGTGTGAGTCTAGGTCTATGTATTTGAATTTTGTCGTCGATGAGCTATTTTGAAAAATTTTCACTACTTATGCACCAAAGTAATCAATGTCTAAGAAAATGGAGCACTTTTAAGAGAGAAGTATTGATAACAATTCATTAGGTCATGTATTAAAATGTATAAAGCTTCACTTGTGTAAGTCTCAGTTTGTATCATTCATATAGATTATAATTGAAAAATCATTGGATACACCAAAGGAACAAACTATAAGACTGTAAATTGCCTTCTGAATAAATCAACAAAATGTATTTCTGAACCTTAAGATTTTTGTATATTACATTGTTTATTTTTAAACATCTACACATTATGCAGATGGATTTTTTTTTTGGCTATATTAAGTGCAATAATCTTTAAATTCTTCCCTCTTTGTAGTTCATATAATACATTGATGCAATATTAGCCTTTCCTTAAAAGAATTTACAAAGAAAGCAAAAGAAAGTAAACAGTGATAATGACAGAATGTGATATGGTAGTAAGCTGGACTTTATCTGTTGGGTGACATCACTTCCTAGCCTTAATTTAGAAATGCTGTAGTGTATATACATAGATAATATGACATTATGGATTATTAGCCCTTTCATCAAGTACAACATGTAAAAATGATTATATATTAGAATATCCTAAGGTGACTGACTTTCTTATATTTGCATTACATTTTCATATTCTCTAGAAAGCTCAATTAAAGTCACTTAAATCCTTACATAAACTGGTTTAGTTCGACACATATTGCAAAGATAAGTTCATTTTAATAAAAAAAGAAAAGAAATGTGAAAAAAATAAAGACAATGAAATACAGTAAAATATGTGTTACAGAATTAAAATGGTTAAAATAATAATGAAAGCAAAAAAATAGCAATGCAATTAACTGATTTACTGGTACAAAGTACTTTTAAGAAGAAATGTTTGCTCTAGATGCAAAGTTTACACTTAAATAGTGTGTACATTGAAACCAAATTAAGATTAATAACTGTAAAATTCAATTTTGGCAGAGGCCTACCTGTTTTTTTGTGCATTTGGTTAATGTCGATTTGTGTTTTTTTATCAAAGTCTGGTTATTCTGCTCGTCTACTTGATTAATCGTGATGAGGCAAAGAACAAACAAAAGCTTGCATTAGGTGTATTGAATGTCACAAACTTATTCTTCATATAGTCAAAAAAGAATATACTTCTCATTTACGAATTAAAATCGCAGAATACAGAAAAATAATAAGCACTCTCTTGAAAAGGCAGCTTAAGTTCCTGAAACTATACAGTACACTTTTTCAACTTTTAGTCTTACAGGCTCCATTACTGTCTCTCTCTGATTCATAGCACATTAGTAGAAAGTCTACATTATTTTAGTGTACACAATATTGTTATTCATTTTTATTTTATCCTAGTCAACCATTATTAAACCTATTTTGTAATCATTAATTAATTCAGTTATATATATATATATATATATATATATATATATATATATATATATATATATATATATATATATATATATATATATATATATATAAATACTATAGAAATGCAAATATTCTACATCCTGCAATTAAAATGCAATTAACCAAAATAAATCTGGTCAGATGTGGGTATTCATTCCTAGTTGGATTCTTTAATTAATAAAATACACTCTCTGATTAATTTTAGATGTGAAGGCTAAAACAATATAATGCACTTGGAAAAGTTTCTGAAAAAGATTGTAGAAAAATGTGTTTTCATTGTGTAACATAAAATTCAATGAAAATAATCATGTTTTGAATGCTTCTAATAGGAGTTTTTTTAACTGTATTTTTAAAAAATCTTTTAGTGTCTTCATCTGAAATTGAAATCCCTACATGATTGTATTCTGTGACATTTGTACTGATTTAAAAAAAAACTAACAACAACATTTTCCTGCCATGATAACACTGAGTTTCCTCTGTAGGCTATAAATGTATATAAAGAAAGGTATTAACAAACAAGAAAACATAATTTTGTTGATGTCCTGTGTTAATCATGAAACAGCAAAATTGAGTGTAAGTAGATTTTCTCATTTACTGTATATGAGAATTTAATTCAAAAAGCAGGAAATGAAGGCAGTTCTTCAGCTGACTGTTGCATCAACTTTTGTGTATTTCAGCAGAGACACTAAAAGAAACCACCCAAAATCAATTGCAAGTTTCAAGAGAACGTATATGAATTGCAAATATATCAACTCTATAAATAAAATACGAGAGAATAATAAAATGTGCAATGCATGCATTCATAAACTCCTGGTGTTCTATTGATTTATCACCATGTTCATTGTTTGATTACATTCTCCTGCCAGTCTGCTTAGATTACTGCCAAGGAAATGTCTGACCTACATTGGAAAAACAAGTTAGAAGGCAGCACTAAATAGCTTTATATTTTTCGAAAAGTAACCTGAGTTCTAAGTACAGTTAATCCAGTACCCAAGGTGGCACATTTTTTCTGGAAAAGATACTTCCCAGTATTTAAAAAACATTGTTGAGTTTGCTAAGATAAAATATCCGCTTGTAAACGTGTTCATTCACTTCACTGCTAACATGGCCATCTCCAAGTAATGAAAAAGGAAAATTGATGTGTTTCTGTTGGTAAAGATTCTTATGGACCCTTCCTGTAAAGATTATCATTATGGTTCATGTCTTAAACTGTATTGTCCATTTATCAACCTCTCATCTGTAGAAGCATAGCAGTTAAGAAAACTATTCACAGTATATAGTTGCAAGTGTTCTAGCAGGAGACTTCTGACAAATACACATAACTGTTGTAAAATAACATACAGCCACAAAACACCAATATTCACTTTAAAGTAAGTTATTAAATGTCTCTTTGCTAGGTAGAGAAAACAGAAGAAGCAGATTTTACAACACTGTATTTTAGCTAATTGAACCATTCTGAAAAATGTTGTGCCTTGTGGGGACAGGAAGACGAAAGAACACAAAGTTATTAGTGAAATTGTGACTCCACCTAACCTGTTGCACTTGCAAATGGTAAATTTGAAGGGAGAATAGAAGAGATAGGAGATGAGAAATGATGACCGGGTGCAAAATATATCATAAATAGAGACAAAAGACTTCCACTAGAGAAGTGATATACAGTAGTTGCTTTTTAGGATCAATGCACTTGAACTTAGAATAAATGTATATTCCAGTCTAAAAGGGTAGTTGATTACAGTAAAGGCAAGGAGATGATAGTTTTTAGTGATTGTTTTTTATTTGGTGCACACAGGAAAAATGGCCGATTAGTCAAAGACTGCAATATCATCAGCTTACTTCATGAATGAAAACAGAGTTCATGCAGCACTATGGGGATGTCTTCCCCTGAATTCAGCCTCTATCATAACTCTCATAAATACTAGGGATAAAAAATAATAATACCAATAATCTTCATTGTCGTTATTATAGTTCAATATACATTAATTGAATGAAGGATAGTGCATTATTTGTGACCTTCTGCTGCCTCATTAACTTTAATAACAATAATGTTCACCTGTTTGCACTGCATGCTATTCAACTGACTAACATTATATCGACAGTTGATTCCTACTTTGTACTTCATGATGGACCCTTGTTTTCTCTCCACCTAGTAATGGAAAAAGTGGGTTCATAAAATGCTATCTCACTATATGTTGCATGAGGAATTAAAAAAACATATACAGTATGTTAAATATGGGGATTTTAACTATGTACTAAATGAGGCTAGTAAGCGCTGGTTTCCCTCCCTATACAGTATATTCTTTTGCCTATAGGCTTTACTTTTTTGACACCAGTTTCTTTAATAAAGAACAAAACATACAAGTAAATACAAAACCACATTTTACTCTTTTTTATTTGAAGTTCCAGTTTATTGTCATGTGTACATAGTTCAATGAAATTCCTACTTCCATCTCTCCTCATAAAAGTGACAGTAATACAGTAGGATGCACAACCAGGAAAAAAAAAAAAAAAACCAATAAACAGCATACATAGATTATATGCAATTATATACAATACATTATATATATATATATATATATATATATATATATATATATATATATATATATAGTATATGTTTATGTACCACAACATGATATTGTAATTGTAATTATATGCAACTGTTAACTATTCTTATTATTATTTTGCTGATGCCTTTTTCAAAGATGACGTACAACTTTTGAGATACAATTGCTTACTTTTCTTTTGTTCATCCAATCAGAGCACAGGCAGATGAAGTGACCTGCTCATGGTCACACTGTGTCAGCAGCAGGACTTGAACTGACAACCTCTGGGTTTGATGGCCAAAGCCTTAACCACTACATCACATTGCCTATTTACAGCATATAACTTTCTCAAATAATGAGAGATGTTTAAAGGTCTTAAAGCAAATTATAATAAAAGTGAATGTACTATTTCCTATTTTATGGATAAATGATATGCAATATGTTTTCAATTAGCAAAGACAGTGTGACTAAAGATAATAACATTAAAATGTCTGACATATCTGTTAAAATATGATTTGTAGTACCCTAATTTTAAATGTATAAATAAATGTGTACAAGTTCCTCATTATAAGAATGGTCATTTTGGTGGGGTTGAGGCATGTGTACTTTCATTTTGTAAAGGAAGTTAAACAGAATACCCTGTTTAAAAAAACATTTTTAAGACTGTATCTTCTTTAAAAAAATAGTGAATGCAATTGAATGTTATTTATATTTCTTTATTTGTACTTTTATTTTAAATGTGATTAAAAATCTATATTGCAAATAACTTACGTGTCTGTATGTGTTACACTAGTGTTATGTTTTTAATTTTTTTGCATCAACTTTTAATCAAAGTAATTTCTTCCTTAATTGTAACTGTGACTTTCATAATGTGAAAATATGTTTTAAATTTTAATTTTAGAACAATTTAGCAATGCAGCTCTGTGTCTTAGTGATGCCATGTCATGTTTTGCTACCTGACCCTGCATGTGTACAGTTCTAACCCTAAGCTCTTCTTAAACCTGTAGCTTGAACTCAGATAAAAGGTTTAGGAGTCTTAATCGAGTATGACGGGGATTGTTCTTAGGGGATGGCAGACAAAACAACAGGAATTAATTGGAGATATTTGCTTCCATCTGTACCTCTGGCTGCTGACCAGAGTTAAATCTGGCACACGCTGGTCATGGTGTGCTTCTGGTAGTGATTGCCAGTCTCTGCTAATAAGATCGCCATTAAAAGAAAGTAGAAAAAAAATAAGGAACAAGACAGTCCCATTTCCTCAATTATTTGCACAAATCCTAAAGTAAATGCAGAATATTCAGAAAGTGACTTATGATGCACTATTACCCTAATTATTAATATTTACTATTTACATATCCACAAGAATCTAATTCACACAGATAAAATAGATAGACAAGAAACATTCCTGTAATTCAAAACAACTCATTTCCATTTATTTGTTCCAGTGTTTTTTGTACATATGTAATTCTCCCCAAATGATTTTTCTTTGTTTTGTTTTAATACAACAAGTTTTCATATTTTAAAAATGATCCAAAACATGCTATATGCCAACATGTCAGGTGTAATGGGATGTTAGCAAAATAAATGTAGTTTATTCTTCATCTAATTGCATTCAATTTTAATGATAAACAATGTTACTTATAATCAGTCAGGAGGGAGTTCTTTGCAGTGTGCACTTGTTTAATTATTTTCTTTCTAAATGTATGTGTCTGTGTTGTCTCTGCTATGGTCCCTACACAACTTTTTAATGTTTAATTATTCAGTATGTATTTGGAACAATCTTATCAAAATGCTTTCACTTTTTCTATTTTAAATAGTTGTATTATTTTGTAAGTTATGTGTAATTTCAAGAGACATGCTTTTACCCAGACTTCTCTATATTTCCTAGGCCTTAGAGAGTCCTTGTCTAATTTTGCTTTTTATTATATGTGCTTTGATTTTGTTATACTGCAAGATGCAGCACCCTAAGCTATCCCTGTAGTTTTGGGCTGACCTCCTGCCTTTACTTTAGTACTTTTAGTTGTTACTAGAATTAATGGTTATTGTATATATGCTTGTTCATTTTAAATAAGAAATGGATTTATGGGCTACTCTGTCTCTGTTTCTTTAGTACACATTTCAGGTGCAATCCAATGTAAATTTGAAATCATATCATTAGTTGAATAGAGTCACCCCTATTCAATCAAGGTGTTTCACATGGGAAAAGATAAATTCAGCAGTCTGATGAGTCCAACAGAATCTGTAACCTTTAACGAAAAACGTGTCATAAAGGGCGAGGAAGATTGAAAGTAAATGGTATTTAAAAGTGCCAATCAGGGTAAGGTTGTACAAAGATGTCCAAAACTACAATCAAATTCCTTACAGGGAATTGAAGAAAATGTTGTAAAGCTTTGAATCTGTACCATATGGTTCTCCTATAAAGCTGAGTATATGGATGAAAGAAAAGATGCTGTTGTAAAGAGGTACCCAAGACAAGTGGACAGCAGAAGCATAAGTAAAGTCTCCTCAATAGTAAAAGGAGACCCACAATGACAAGAAACAGCAATTTGGCATACCAGGGACCTAACACTCAATGATCATAGAAAGGCAATAGGAGAAAGAGAATTGTTGTCTTGGTTGGACCATATATTGTTTCCATGCCTGACCCTTTTTCAAGAGAGTGAGGTAAAAGGTTGGCAAGAGATTAGAGCATGTCCAGAGCCAATAAGAGGTTGGCACATAGCCCAAAGTAAGAGGAGGTGGAACCACTTTTTCTATTTAAAGGTAGGAATTGCAGGGATAGAGTCCTACAACTCATTAGTTGGCTGCATCCTCGACATTGTGTTAACTTAACAAGGAATGCAGATGAGGTGATCAAGCTTGTTTTCACCATAAGAGAGCAGGGCTGTCCATGAAGGGAACAGTTCAATAGTGATAAAAAGGAACCAGGATAAGTAGAGAAGGAGAAGTGGTGAGAAAAGAAGTGCTTATTTGTACCTTTTAAACAGGTAAAGCATGAGCCACCTTCAGGCAAGGTTTCATTTAGACTTATTTTACTTTTAAATTTAGATCCACTTTTTATCTATTCTTCTCTGTTTATTTTAATTTCAATAAATGCCCACTATTGTATCCTTTGGCCGTCTTGATATTACTATAGTTGCAAAAAGTTGTCCTGAGTGCCCCGACTCTTATTACACTATATATATAACATCAGTCACTCAGGCATTTTAAATATCACCAGATAAGTTTGTCAAAGAATACATAGATGTCTGAAACCAAATTGATGAACAATATACAACAAAATGGGCCTGTTTTGCTTTTACATTAAACATCATACTTAGCACATACATCATACTTAGCACATTATATTTCAATTATTCTTTCTTCATTTTAAATAGGGAAATGAATAGTACAAACCATCACAAATCACAGCATCACAGCAAATAATAACATAATACAGCATCAAATGTAAGGACAGTAAGTGTCAATTGTAGTTTCATACAATAACTACTAAAGAAAATATTAGGCAAACAACATAAAAAGGGAACAAATTAAAAAGAAAACAGAAAGTAAATAAAGAAATCCATAAAGGAGCAGAACTATCTGAAGAACCTGACAAAACGGAACCCCAGAAATACACCTGTGAAGACAGTTCAACAGAATGGGAACCACAAAGCTGCATGAATGGTTTGGTAAGAGTTAAATAACAGGGTTTTGAAACAGTAACAAAACCAGTGTCAGAAGAGCTCTACTGATTAACAGGTTACTCAGTGAAAGTAGTATAGTCAACAATATATGCTATTTAAACCATACGCTTAAAGACTTTTTTCTTTTAACTGCACAATCACAGGAGAAAATACACATAGTAACGTTCAATGCTGCAATAATAAAATCACCATTATTTAGGTACATAAAAAGACAGCTTTAATAAAATACCAAGAAAAACAGAAGCAAGGTGTTGAGTAGAAAATAACTTTTTTATAGCCTGCAAGAGATGATGGATGACATGGTAGCAGGCAGCACCCACAACTTGTGTTGCAATGGAAGAGTATTGTAACCAACTCGCTCAACCTGTATGGCCAACCTTTTGTTTGTTATATTATTGTTTCGCCTGGGCTTAAATGTCCTTGTTCAAAGTCAGCATCTAGCAGAGTCCCTGCAGCTTTAGATCATCTACGGCAGGACATGGATGATTCTTAGCACTACTTTTCATGCACTCGCACACTTATCCCTTTTAATCTGTTGGGCTCATCAGTGGTCTTTAGGTGGTTGTCAGTGTGTGTGCCTGTGTGTGGCACCTGCTTTCTCATACTTTCTTTGAGCAGACATAGTGACCTCAAAGAGTCTGCTTGTTAAAAAGTCTATAATTTTCAACTACATTAAAAGGAAAGTATTATGTTCATATATTGTGCCTTGCTATATTCTACTTAGATTTCAAACTGATCATTTTAACTTAACAAAAAAGCAGTGTAAGATATGCAATATCAGAGTAAACTTGAAGAATACTGTACACATCATAAATGAATAAGCATAAAATTATACAAAATTCCTTTAACACTGATACAAAAATACAAAAATAACTAATTCAGCTAAATATCTTCCTCCAACACCCAGAAAGCTTATTATCCCCTGTGCATTGTGGGTTCAGGAGGCATGTGCACGTGTACGGTAAACCTGAAACAAATCAAAAAGCATGAAACGTATCACTTTCACATAGAATGGGATGAAGATTATTCCTTCGTTATGTCCAACTCTCAATGTATGTGCCTAATATGCCAACTTGAATGACATTTCAAAATGATGCACAAAACCTATGAAAGAGATTTCCCAGCTAAAAATAAGCTGCGAAGAAGAAAAATCCAAGAACTTAAAACTCAATTAGCAACACAACAGTCCACTTTTATGAGCCATAACACCAGAGGTAAGAAACGACCATTGCATCATACCACGTGAGGCATGTTCTTGCAAAACATAAAAAGCAATTTAAAGATGGAAAGATGGTGAAAGAGGCATTTCTGGAGGCTGCACACTTACTATTTGGAGGTTTTAAGAATAAAACTGAAATTGTGGCCCCTATCAAGGACATGCAGTTATCCAGAAATACAGTGACACAGCAATGTGAGGAACTAGTGGGACAACTTGAAGATCAACTGAGAATGGATATTGGAGGTGTAAGTGTTTCTCTCTTTGCTCTGATGAGTCAAATGATGTGGTAGATGTGGTCCATTTATTTATTTACATATGAATGACGTTTGAGGATAAGAGAGCCCAAGAGGAAATGCTTGCCATGTTGCCACTGAAAGGGAATACATGTTCAGATGATATTTTTCAAGCTTCAATTAATGAAAAGATCCACCTGCCCATTTCTAAACTCTAAACCGCAACAGCAGCTCTTGATAATGGTTTTGTTGCCCTGCATACATGACACAGTTCTTTTCTGGACTTTATCCATTATCATTGCATCATCCATCATCAAGCTTTATGCAGCAAAGTTTTGAACATGAAAGATATGATGGATGTTACAATGAAAATTTCCAATTTCATCCAGGCAAGAAGTCTACAGAAACAGCTAATTTGTGCACACATGGAGGAGACTGACTCAGAACACACAGACTCGTTACTGTATACTAATGTGCAATCACTGAGCAGAAGTACTGTAAACTTCTGGAGACTTTCTCTAGAAGTCTAAACATGCTGAATGTGCACAGCTAGATGATGAAGGTGGTTGATGGAGTTAGCATTTCTTACTGACCTAACTGGGAATCTGAATGAATTGAATTTAGAATTGCAGGGAAAAATACAAAAATGTAATTGATATGATCAGCTCTGTGAATGCTTTTAAGTGCAAGTTACAACTACTTTCAACAAAGCTGCAATGCCACGACCTATGATACTTTCCAAATAATCAGTCAGAACTTGAGTGCCATAGCAGCAGCTCAGTTCAACAGTGCCCATTACATTGAACAAGTCCAAAGCATCTCATTAAAATTTGACAGATGTTTCACTGACTTTGCACCACTTGAAGTAGTCGCCACATACACGTGTTTTCCGTTTGGCACAAATATGGATGTAAATAACATTGCCTCCAAAATGGGATCACTTTTTCTCCTGGACACAACAGCCATGGAAAATGAAATCATTACCCTTAAAAATGACATTCAGATAAAATCCAGGACAACCACTGACATGAAGGGTGAGTCTACCTTCTCCCACATGAAAATAGTAAAGGCCAAATTTAGATCCACCATGACAGATGTCCACTAACCAGCCTGCCTGAGACTCTCAACCAGCCCCTACATCCCTGATTATGAAAAACTAGCAGCCTCTTCCTAATACCAAACATCACATTAAAGGTAGGAAATGAATTAATCTTTCCAATTTTTGAAATTAAAAATGTGTGTCAACTGAGTATCAGTAGCTTTTATGTACCTCTGAGTGTAACATAGAGTGGGATTTGGAACTGAGGTCAAAGGTGGCAAAAGTAGATCCTGAGTGTGATAAATGTTGGGTTGCACTGGCCTACAGAAAGCAAATCAAAACTAGGTATTACACACTCTATATGGCAATGCCAATTATTGATGTTTATAGTGCAAACTGCGTTACTCTTTAATTTTTCAGGATAAGGCAATAAAACAACTAAGGACCACACAAGTAAACAAAATTAATAAGTTTCACTGTTTCTTCCTGGTTGACACTCAAATTCATTATATGATGTGTTAGTCCTGAGTTGTGATTCATAGAAATTTTAAAACAAATTTTAGTTATGTTTATCACATGTAGTGAAAGACTAGAATTGATTGTGTGACATTCAAATTCTATAACATTAATAACAGCACATAGAGCTGACTTTTTAAAATGAAACCATGACCCTGAGACTAAACGGTTACAATGAGACTAAAAAGTGTTACAATGGAACAACTAGACAAATTATGGTGCTATGTGATAGTCCTTTTCTGTGCAATTTTTGATGCTGAAAAAGATAATTAGTTTCCCTGTGAATGGTTTCAGCCCTTATGCCAAAATACAGTTCTTGTCACTAAGCACTTCAGTCTCCATTAATTTTTGCCTTGAAAAAGAAAAACAGATTTACATGTTAAATTACGTAGTTACATTTCAGGAGGAAAAAACCACCAGTAAAAGTAAAACTTTTGCCCACATGCTACAGGGTCCATTTAGTTAGTTATTAGGCATTTAGTGAATTTAGCCTAATGTAATTGAGTGAGAATTGTAATGGAATAGGTGGAGAGAGAGAGAGAGAGAGAGAGAGAATGCCCTCCCATAATTCACTGGTCCTTTGTACTTGATTCTGCTGCACTTTGTTTTACCCCAACCCTGTCAGGGAATGTGCAGTTTAAGACACTGAATGAATGAACACATGACTGGTATGTTTGTGTCTCTGCTTGTTGGTTGTGCGAGTGGTCAGTTTGAAAATATGAACTTCACAGGCTGGTAATGATCAATAATTTAGATGTATTAATGAAGCAGGATGGACTACAGAAGCATCTTTTTAATGATTTTATGGTGTTCAATGAAACTTAATTTTGGTGAACTTTAACATTACTTTGAGATATGCTTCTTTGAAGTAAGAATTACATCCATTAATACTTTTTCAAAGTTTCTTATCTAATACTAGATTGTGCCGGAACTGGGGTACATTAAAAGAATGGTACAGTACATAGAAGTCAGGTTTGAGCACAATTCAGTGTACACCTCTACATAATCTTCCACAAAAGTATATAGTGACATTATAGATTAGGCTAATGGAAAAAAAGATCTGAATATTTGGCGGGAATAGGAAGAACATTCCAACTTCATAAAGGCTTCTTCTCAGTCCCGAATCATACATGAAGCTCCACCAGTATAAGGCAGCATGTCTAAAAGCATAACATTTAGGACACAAGCATTAAAATTGAACCTCTAAGATAAAAAGCATTCGTTTTTATTTTTTATTTAATTTCTGCATATTAAATAGTGCAATATAGGATGCTGAAGAAACACAAAATAATCAAAAGACTGGAGTGCTCTTTTTAAGTCTCTCTCTGGTAAACCATCATTTGAGAAAATAAGACTTAATATACAGATGTAAAAGGTATATTAACAACTATGAATGCAAAATGCAATTCAGTGTATCCTAGTTCAGTACCATGGGGCTTGAATGTGTTTGCCAAGTTATGGAGGTTCTTATGGCTGCTTTGTAGCATTTTCAGAAATATTTCTCAGTTTGTTTCTTTGTAATTGATTTTTTAAATTTCTTTTCATTTTAAAGCCTTTTTGGAGAATTTAATGACCTCTGTCAACTTATACGCATCATGCTGGTTGTTTGGGACACTCTGCCATAGCAGGGTTGCCATGGAGCATGCCTTAATTTGAGACATACAGTAATTAAGTGTCATGTTATTGGAGGTCGCCAAGCTCCCTTTTCTCTAAACTTAAAAACAAAATAAGATTCTTTGTGCTTTCCACAGAAACATATTTCATTCATCGTACTTCAGGTTTTCAACTTTCACTTTCTTTTTATTTGCTCTTAATAAAGAAAGGTTGTCTAATTCTGTTGACCCAGCGCTATATGACTCTGATTATTAGTTACCAATCCAAACCTGTGTCACTTTGCACTTAGCGAATACTCTTTATTTTTGGATAACACATTTTTTCATTCACTGTAGGGTCACGCGCAAGACAGCAACCTGCCCCAGATTAGATATTAGTTAATTGTTGGGCACACACATACACATCAGGACAGTTCTCTTTTAGAGTCACCACTTAACCAAACACCCATGTCTTTGAGATGTAGTAGAAAAATAGTATTATCCAAAGAAAAATCCATGGACACCCAAGAAAAATATAAAAACTGAGACAGGAGTTGAGCACAGTGCTTTGGATTTGTGATGCACAAAAGTCTACAACTGTGCACCCATGATGCCCACAATTCAGCTCAATATAATGGAATCACTTTACTTTCATTCCTGTAGTTTTAATGTGTTTCATGTCCCTACAATGACAGAGGGACTTCTCATAAGCTACCAGGTCAGTGGAGAGAATATAATCTATCCAGTTGTTCTGGGAGTGACCCTAGGTCATGCATGTTATACTTCTTGAGGAAGGCATCCAGTAGACCTCCTATTCGCATGATCAATTATAACAAATAGTGCTTCTTAGCATGTAGACACAATGTTTCTCCTCCAAAGTCCTGAGCTCCTTAACCTATCATTTAAATTGGTTCCAGGTACTTGGCTGCTTGTACTTGCGGTCTTATTCTGTTTTTCAGTACTTGTATCTTATGACATACACAAGTATGGGAATGTAGGCTGATAGATAAATTTATAACTTAAAAGTGAGTCACACAATTTTCTCTACCCTCACCTGTGAACAAGATTAAGGGTAGCTGAAGTCCTCCACCTGTTAAGATGTGTGCCCCTTACCAGAAGAGAACAAGCCATTCTTTTCCAGGAGATGATCATGACCTCTTATTTGAAGGTGCTAATTGTACCACAACTGGATTACACTCAGCTGTAAATCATTCTAGTGTACCCTCAAGATCATAGTCTGATGAGGTCAAGAGTACAATGTCATCTGTAAACATCACAGAGGCAGCCCTTAAGTTTCCAAACTGGATACTTGCCAATGATTGACTGCACCTTATCCATCAAACAGAGCTCTTTGGCAGAGGTCAAAACACACACTGAATGATGTGAATGGTCATATGCCATAAACCCCCAAAGTACAAGTAGACAGCTTTGGCAAACTCCAAGACCTTTCAAATAGCTGTGGAAGAACAAAGAGTTGTGTGATGTCCAGGTTGGCTGCAGCTGCATTCAGTCCCTTGAACGTTGAATCAAGAAAAGTAACCAAGGATGTTATGGATAATGAGGGCACAACACAGAAAGAGGTAGGTGTAACAAAGTATTCACGGCTTTTATTCACAGTATTCAAAATCAAACAAAGTGTAGTGCAGTTTTCTTCTTCAGTAAATAAATAACCCATAAAAACAGTGAGCATCGGAGGTTAAAAACAGTCAAAACACAGTCAGGATCAATCTTTAAAAATGAGCATGAGCTTTGGCACATCCCTCTAAAACCTGCTCACCTGACAAGGTCAGCTCATCCACCAGAGGCACCTGCTGAAAGTGCAGTCAACCCTTAAATAGGCCTGTGTCCGTTGCCTCCATCCCTTGGCATCTGCAGGGACCCTGTGAACATTGTTCCTTTCTCCTGCCTCCATCCCTTGGCCATTGGCGGAAGCCCACTTACAGTGATCGGTCACCCCTGCTCCTAAAATGCTCACTCTCCTCCAGGGTTATCTCCCAACCACTTGCCTCCTCACTTTCGTACCCTCTCTCCCCCAATACTGACTATTCCTTCACTTTATCCTCCATCTTTTCTTTCTTTCCATCTTTCATGCTCATTCAATCTGGATCCCATTCTGTCTCTTCATCTGTCCTACTCAGGCTCCTTTATTCCTTAAGCGGACGCAGGTGCTTTAATTACAGATCACAGAGAGTTAATGACGAAACTGACTGAATCATGTGTGTCTGCAAGTGAATGCACGATCACCAATTCTCTCATCAGCAACCCAATGTTACTCTGCCACACTATTGCGTGCACTTACACCCGCTGAGTGTGGGCACAGTTTTGATTTTAAAATTACACACTGCCACAGACACCAATCATACATCACCATAAATTGGCACACTGTTCCTTTGTATCTGTAACATTCTTAATATGTTTAGCAGAGCACATACAGACTATATGTCCTTGACCTTTCCCAAGAGACAGGGGATGTTCCCAGGTGGTTATCAATTGACAGCTCTGCACTTCTCTGTGTCTAGAATTTACAAATTTAGATCAGAAGACAGCTATAAAGCTAATCATTGATCTTTGGCCCAAGGCTCTCAGGT
This sequence comes from Erpetoichthys calabaricus, assembly GCF_900747795.2. Lineage (NCBI taxonomy): Eukaryota > Metazoa > Chordata > Cladistia > Polypteriformes > Polypteridae > Erpetoichthys > Erpetoichthys calabaricus. Next base: position 256,185,900 of record NC_041397.2, on the reverse strand, counting down.
AACAGGTAAATTTATGAAGATTTATGTGTTCGAACATGTTGCTGATTACAGATAATCTTATTCACAGTGTGGCACAGAGCTGGGTTTGTATGATCATCCTCATACCCAACGAGTAATTCTGCAATTGGGCAACTCCAGAATAGGAGAGAGAGCATCCTAGATAGAGAAGCGTGGTTTAATAGCCAATGCAAACTACAGTTGGTGAATCCAACAATTTACAGTTGGTGTTTTCCAGCCTACTGCATGAATCTAGTTTTGTTCACTGCCATAAAAATTATATTCCACATTCCAATAGCAAGTTTCCATCTCCAAAGTTTAATATACTTGGATCTGTCCCACTCCGTGCCAGTTACTCGAGTGGAACTGCACTAGGTCAAGAATCATTTCCCTTGTGTGTGGTAAGCCCACACTGCAACTCCATATAGCCTTTTTGAATGGAGCCCAACAGAGCTGAGATGAAGAATTCTATGTCCCTTCCTGCCCTGTGGGAATCCAAAGCACCACTGCAACCTAGTCGGTTACTCTTGGGTGAGATAATGCCACAGAGCATACTCTCCCCTAATCCTTCCATTCCGAGGGCATCCCTCACAGGGCTCATGGACATGCCCCAAACCTTTTTCTGTGTTTTCTCCTTGTTTCACAGTACTTTGACCTAATCTTACAATGCAGACTGTTTAGCACAATTTACACATTTGAAAAATGAATAACAGTAGATAAATATGGCAATAGTATGCATAGCAGAAATTAAATGTTTTATAATTAAATGATTCAAAGATGTATATATAAATGAAATAAATCAATTAATTCTTTCCTGCTCCCAAAGACACAAATATATATATAAATTTTTATGATGACGTATACAGGTATGTGATTGTGTTTGGATGTGCTCCATTATGGACTGATGCTGCCAGAACAAGCTGCAACTCCTAGCGATCCTTTTATTTGATTAAGCAGGACAGAATACATGTGCAGTAAATGTGATTAGAAATCAATGAAGATCAAAAATGTGTTACACGTTGAACTGCTATATTACATATTTTGACTATATACAAAAAATAGGGACTGCATGGTGAACAGTGATAGTTTGTAATGGTCACACATTTGTCAAATTTAGATAAAGAAATTTATCAATGAGAAGAACATTATAAGTATTTTTCATTCATTTAAATGTAGAAATCTCTCAGGTTCATTATATGCATACCGCAATAATGAAAAACATAGTGGCTACACAGAATTTGCACTTCACATCATTAAAGTAAGCAGGTACAAGAAGCAGTTTTCAAAATTTTCAAAAATCATAACATATTGTCAGAGAAATATCACTCACAAACCTACCTACTTATCTAACATATATAACATGATCTTCAAAATGTGTTCACAAGCACATCACGTTTCATATTCAATCTCTTGATTTATGTTAAAAATGTCAGAAAAATATATCGTTTTGATAATTGCAGACATCTTTGCAGTTTGCAATTCACAAATCCAACATTAAGTGAAAAAACATTCTTGGAAATAAAACATTAAAATGAAATGATGCTCATGGTAGGTGAATGTTTCCTTACTTAAATCATAACCACCTCAACATGGTGTACCAAACTCATTTTTTCTTGCAGTAATAATCAGAGTGACAAAAAACAAAAGAGAATGGTCCTTTGAGCAACAGTGATCACAATATGATTATACGTATTTAAAATCACCTTTGAAATGTATAAATGGACATAAAAACAAAGACTTGTGAATTATGGAACACAGATTGTTGGGAATGAGCAAACACAGAAAATAGGTAATGAAAAAATAAACATTTATAGATACAAGGGAAATGGTGTCACTACAGAAATATTTTAATCCACATAGAAAATAAATATACAGTACATTACAAAAACAAACTAAGTACAAAGGAATTGTGATATTATTAGAACATTAGGAATGGGTTTACTTGGAAAATCTTGCCAAAACAATCTATTAAACATTTTTAAACAGGAAACTGAAATAACCCACAAGACAGCGTTTTCAACATAATTTTTCTAATACCTTCAAAAAATTTTGATTAAGTATTATTATGAAGATTCATTGTGAGTCTAGAAGCCATTGACAGGAGAGCTAGCTAACTTATTAAACTGGATTTCAAGCTTGTTAATAGAACAGAAAGAAAATGCATAGATAAGTGGAAAATGCTCCACATAGGATGAAGGTATCTGTACCTAAGCTGACTCTTTTTCTATATTAGTAACATTGATACTAATTTAGCTAGGAAACTGGTGAAACTTACAGAAAATAGTAAAACTGGAGGGATGGCAAAGGTGGAAGCTGCAAAGTAAAATCATAGAATCCTGGGTAATGTTAATAACTGTCTAAATATTTTTCATTCATTTTCCACCTCTTATCAGAGGCCAGTTCGCGAGGCCCATAAGTCCTTTTCTCCAGCCACACTTGCCAACTCATACTGTGGGATCCCAAGTCTTTCCCAAGCTATCTTGGAGATATAATCCTCCCAGAGAGCCATGGGTTTTCCCCAGGGTCTCTTCCAACCTGGTTGTGCCTTTAAAACCTCTACAGGGGGTCATCCATATCAGATGCCCAAACCACCTCAACTGGCTCCTCTCAAAGTGGAGGGTCAGTGGTTCTACTCCAAGCCAATCCTGGATGTCTGCACTTCTCACCCTATCTCAAAGGGAGAGCCCAGGCACCTTGTGGAGAAAGTTTATTTTGGCGGCTTGTACCCACGATCTTATTCTTTCGGTCAATACCCAAAGCTCATGACCATAGGTGAGGGTATGGATGTAGATCGGCTGGTAAATTGTGAGCTTCACTTTCTGAACCAGCTACTTTTTCACTGTGCTTACTGCACCAATCTTTCTGTCAATATCACCATCCCTTGTCCCCTCACTTGTGAACAAGACCCTGAAAATGACAGTCTACCGTTTTCCTACTGACGATCATGGCCTCAGATTTGGAGGTACTGATCTTCAACCCTGCCGTTTTACACTTGGTCACAAACTGTCCTAATGCATGCTGGAGTATGTAGCCTGATGAAGCTAACAAGACTGCGTCATCTGCAAAAAGCAATGACACGTTTATAAGGCTACCAGACTGAACACCCTCCCCTCCCTGGCAGTGCCTTGATATCTTGTCCATGAAAATCACAAACAGGATAGGAGACAAAGCAAAGCCATGGTGGAGTTCCACACCCACTGGAAATGGTACTGATGTTTTTCTGAGTATGCAGACAGAGGACCAAATAACCCTTATTAGGGACCCCATACTGCACCAGCACCCCTGACGGAGTTTCCTTTCTAGTACACTGGGGTATGCTTTTCCAGATAGGCTAAGAAGTGTGATCCCCGATAGCTGGAGCACACCCTTCTGTCCCCCTTTTTAAAAATGGGGACCACCACCCCAGGTACTCCTGAGGCACAACTGTCAAAGACCATGCAACATTGAAATAGTTCCTGCAGATGAAAGTCCGCATGCTCCATGCACTATGGCACTTCAAGTTTCATTTCTCTTCCTAATGTATCTTTAGGATTGTGAACACCAAGACATCATAATTGGCATAATGGGTATTTCAGAACCAACAACACACATCTGATACAGCTTCACTGTGATCACATTGGTAGTGCACTTTTGATGGCATGTATTTTTCTTTTGTTCTCGTTCTTACATTCTGTACCCTGCACTTTGTCTTACATGTCTATGAGCCTTCTTGTTTGTCTGCTGCTTAACTGGTCTTTCTTAAGCACCTTCTGTGATGTGCTTGATGCTCAGTAGATGTCACTGCTCTTCTTTTTCCTTGTTCCTATTATGGTATTATTTGTCATGTTCGTCATATGATCACTAAATACAATACTCAAACTTGATTATGAATTCTGATCATGTATGTACCATGACTGGGGGGATTATCAATAGATAGACTTTCAGGGACCATGTTTTAATTACAATAAACCTTTCCACCCATCAGTAAAGGGGCCATCAGGTTGCTGCAGCCTAAAATTGTTTGAATTTCCAGACCACATCAGGCTCTATTCAGGTTCCACTTCAGTGTTGTACAGCACATTATCTATGATGAAGATTAAAAGTCTGGCAATATTAGATGACTCTAGAGTAGAACTGCAGTATCTCCAGATTTGGCCATGAAGTAAAAATGCCCAAGCAGCTTCTCTTAGAAGGTGTATCAGGCATGGCCTACTGAGAAGATAAAAAAGAGCAGAGCCAGAACAGCTCTGAACTGTTTCTGAGAAGAACCAAGACTGGCCTGATAAATTCAATCTGTTGGAATTTCCACATTTACTAGAAAATGAGATTGTAAGAAATAGCACTGTTTAATGTACATTTTCTCTTTTTTTCTTTGTCTTTTAATCTTGTTTAAAGTATTTTGAGTCAAGTGGTTGTTTTGTGAGGCACTCTGAAGATTTTTAGCTATAAGTGGAAGAAGCAAAGCATTCACCACTGAATTGTCAATAAACGTATGCGGAACTGCAATACAGTGACCTCTAGATAGGGATTCAACTTTTTTCTTGAATTGAAAACTGCAAGATCATTTTCTGATTCTCTGGCAATCAGAAAGTAAACAATAAGCTGATTGTAGCAGATAATATTGTATAGTGACCTTCAGATCTTGACTGAACAATTTTCTGAAAGAGTTAGATGAATAGAGATTGCCAAATCATGACAGGCTGAATGGCCTGTTCCCAACAAAATGTTCCTCATGTTCTTATGTCTGCTTCAGCGAAATCCCAATCAAAACAGTCATATTATGGGGATTTTGTAAGGATTCACAACTTTTATTTCATTATATTTCTTTCTAGTATTTGCTGTAATTGCTATCATTGAAGATAGATGTTGGTGATAGGCTGCATGTAGCACAGGATGCTATGGGCACTCTTTATCACACTCCTTCCTCTAAACCTTATTACTTTATAGCAAAACTGATTTCTTTAACCTCTGCCAATGGCTTATATGTGATATCACACACTGCAGAGTGTGTATGAGTTACACTGCTAGTACAAATATCAGGATAACACAGGTCTTTTCACTAAAATGTTGTACATAATTACACTACAGGACATACAAAAAATGAGTATTTTTGATTTGAGGAAATTCAACTGCAAACTTTATGGTTTAGGTGTACCTTTAAAATTGCAATCATCTAGTTGGCCTCATTCATGTAAAATTCCCTACCATTTCTCTGTTATTGTTCGCTGTTCAACACGGCAATCTACTAAAGGTACGTAAATTCACTGTAAGTGGCAGAATCTGCAATACTATGACTGTACAGTATGATGTCTTACCGTCTATTTTAGAATATTACACTACATTGTAATTTTTTTGTCATTTGTTTTTATACGGTAGTTCACATTTGTGCTGGGTTTGTGAGCATGTTAAAAGGGTCATGCAGGTCTGATGTCTATGACTGATGCTGTAAGAATGTGACAATGATATTTCTTTTTATACCATTCAAATCCAGGAAATTTATGGTTTCTATTTTTACTGAGGATTTTTATATACCAGTAACAGCCATCAATTCATGGGCCAAACATAGATTTGCAGACAGTTTCTAATGTAATGTGAAAAAATATTGAAAATAGGATTCAACCTTTGCTTTCTTGGGAGCCAAAGAAAAATAATAAATTGCACAACAGACATAAAAAAGGATACTGCAGACCATGTGTAGTTAGTTTTCTTATTATTTTTTTTTCTTTGATGGCATGAAATGATGCACAATAAAGAAATTATTTATCATACCTGGTATTCAAAACAAGGTGGAGATATTAGAAAATTATTAAATCTCTACAAGTAAGTTTATTTTCTAATATGAAGTTTGCACATTCTCCCCAGGTGTGCGTCCCACATCCTGAACACATATTGTGCAAAATTTGTAGCTCACTAGATTTTTTGCATCAATTTCATATTAGATGTTGCCAATGATCAATGATATAATGAGTTAATTAAGCTACTAATTTGAATCAAACTTGATGAAGGACAAACAAACTAAAAGATGAAGATGCTGCAGATGTGACGGCATAACCTTCAGATAATCAGCTCTAACACCATGGCAACAGACACTAAGTGGTCGTCCTGCATCAGAAGGGTCTTTCACAAGCAGAGGGACCTTTCAAAATGTGCTGTCCAAGCTCTTCAGAAGAAAGTCAGTGTTTGGCCACAGAAACTGCATGCAGCAATTGGGGATTCATCAAACTGACTTCCACTGATATATTAGAAATAAGTGCTACTGTCAGCTGTGAACTCACAGAACTCAAGTACAGCCTTGCCAGAAGTGGTTTCCATAGAAGAGTTGCTGTCTATGTACAACATGAGAATGGATTAATAGAATCTATTAAGGATTTTTAATAAATATTAATTGGGAGTAGTGAAGCACACAGCGTACAGAGTATCTTATTCAGTTTACTTTCAGGTTATACAGAATGGGAAACATTCAGCTTTGTCATTTTTCATTTATGCTCTGACTTTTCGAACACTAATTGAACAGAGAAAATAGCATCATTAAACTGAGATGGATTCCTTCTGAATTTAACAGTTTTGATTTGTTTTGTCAGCTTATCTATATTATTATTATTATTAGTAGTAGTAGTAATAGTAGTAGTAGCAGTAGTAGTAATAGTAGTAGTAGTAGTAGTAATAGTAGTAGTAGCAGTAGTAGTAATAGTAGTAGTAGTAGTAGTAGTAAAATGTTAACTGCATGAGTTAAATCAAAATTATGAATGGTGGAATGTTTAGGACCTTTAGCAGTTTGGTGGAACCCCACTAAATCAATGAAATTTTTGTTAGGGACATCTGTTTCCTCTACCATGTGAATGTTAAAGCTACTCAATTGATTACTTTCACATAATTGGGATTTAATACATGTAAAAGGTTATTAAATTAAGAAGGAGTAATAAGGACCAGAAGGTATGTGAATTATCAACATAACAATGTTTGACTAATATTCTATTTCTCAAATTCTGAAAGTCTTACTCTCTGACCACTATTCACTTTACTTCTATAAAATATAGTAAACATGATGGGAGAGTCTTACAGTGTCCCTTTCTTAACAGAATTATGCAAAAGGTCCAAGAATTCATACTGTACACAAGTTTTATTATTTTTTTTCATTAACAAAGTACTGTGAGAGAGGGATGAGTAAAGGGAGAGCACCAAGTAAGAGAATGAAAACAAAAAAACTACTTCTGGATCTTCCTTCACTGATCATGAATCCCTGTTTCATGGAGAGGTGAATTGACCACTTGCCCATCACAAGTATTGTCCCAAGTACTTCCATTCTTACTCTCTCACATCTCCTCCTACAGCTAGCTGAATACTTGTTCATGCTCATTTCTTGGGTAAGTCCTTGGGCCAATGGCAGAGAGCTGCCCTGTTTGTGGGTTACTTTCTGAATGATTCAATGAAACACTTGTGGGATGAGGAATGCCCTCTTTCGGTCTTGGTGGCTGCTCCCTGGAATTCACTTTGGTGCCCCTAGGTATCCCTTCTTTGCTTATTAACAGTAGTATCTTAAAAGGCAAGGATCCACAGGTGGCCTTGATTCTGCCTGCTCTCAAAATGAACAAAAAAGATCTCTGTATGCTCTCCTGGAACTTTAATTTACTGTACCAACTCTCCCATTACCCTTTATTCTCTCATGATTTCACTCCTATATCAGTGCCCACTAAGTAACTACTCGTACTAATGAGCAGCTTTACCTCAACACACCCCACTGCTTCTCACATTGCCCTTTCTTTCTCACTGGAATGACAACCAGTGCACGGTCTCTTTTCTCTAATAACTTGTCTCTACGCCATGCCAGCATTTGCTGCCTGGCAACCTCTCATACTATACATCAGGCACCCTTTAAAATGCATTTTTCATATTCTTTTTGTCTACTTCAGTAGCTAGCTAAGGACAAGACTTTTCAATACCTTAGTATGCTCATATTTAACATGGTTACATAAGTTGTATAAGAACTATCTCCAGTCTTAAAGAACTTAAAAAATATATTTCAAGTTCCCTGAGCCATTGGTAACTATACTAAAAGCTGTTTGACTTGCTCAGATTGTTGTAAAACAAGAAAAGTAATTTCTTACTAGCCAACCCGCAGCGTAGCATATGCCGCATAATTATTTATTGATGGGTGAACACTTCCTGAACGACACAATTGTCCAAATGGGGTGGGTTTGAGGATACGACTGAGTGAATGAAAAGATGGAACTCTGGAGAGAGCAACATACAATTGTCCGTGACTGAAAACTGGTTTTGGCAGATACAGGCATATCGTTTTGAAAGTTTGTCCCTGTGCCTTAGTAATTGTCATTGCAAAGGCCAATCTAACAGGAAATTGTCTGCATGTAAAAGTAAAAGGCAAATTTGAATCTGATGGAGTCAAGGATATCCGGGGAATAAGGACAGTTTATGAGGTAGGAGCTGCGATAGTTTTACACTCCAGTACATTGCGGTGAGTGCTGGTAACAGTCAGTCTAGTGCCATCACAGAGACTTCTTGCTGGCATGAGGTTTCTGAGAAGCATGACGACTGAACCTATTTTAATTTTGAGTTTATGCGGAGGCATGCCAGTGGGAGTAAGACTGTTAAGAAATTCTTCGGGGAATGAAACTTGATCTGCGGGATCGTCTGTGACGATGTAGTCAACACTGGTGAAAGTTACTTCGATGGTAGGGATAAGTTTCAGTACTTGTTCATTAAGGTGTAGCGAGTCTTCGTTGGTGACGCTTAATATAGCTCGCGTACTCAGTTGTTCTGGAGTCACAGTTGAGAAGTCAATGTCGCCATATAGTTGTTGAACGGGATCAGAAATAAAAGGAAAACAATGTGAAGGCAATGTCACAGGTGTACACAGACGAAAGCGACTCAGGTGAGGAGTTGGGGGCGGGCACAAGAGCAGGCAGTGCACATGCCTCGAGAGCGAGGGTGGACGCTGGAGAAAGCGACTCAGGAGGAGGGTTAGAGTTGGCTGTTTACTTTTGAAATGCATTAGAGATAAAGGGGATTTTCAAAGAAGGACTTGAACAGAAAATATGACTATATGCAGATGATATAGTACTATATATATCAGACCTACAAAATTCTGTGCCTGCAGCCGTAACTGCTCTAGCGTAATTTCAAACGATATCTGGACTCACAATGAATTTGAAAAAAACAGTGCTTTTTCCAGTGAATTCTCTAACAAACAACATTAGATTAGAGACTTTCCTTTTTATCATTGCAGATCAGTTTAAATAGATAGATAGATAGATAGATAGATAGATAGATAGATAGATAGATAGATAGATAGATAGATAGATAGATAGATAGATAGATAGATAGATAGATAGATACTTTATTAATCCCAATGGGAAATTCACACAGCTAGGGGTAAACATCACACGTAAATATAAAGATCTTTTTCAACAAAATTTTGCTGTCTGCTTAAAAACTTAAACAAGATGAGCAAAGATGGTCTCTCTCCATCTTACTTTAGCAGGGAGAATTAATACTATCAAGATGAATATCCTCCCTAAGCTTCTGTTTCTATTTCAAAACATCTCCATATACATTAACAAATAGTAGTGTTGACAAGGGGCATCCTTGTCTAGTACCATGTTCTAGTTTGAAGTAGTCTGAAATGATGTTGTTAATACATACTGAAGCTTCTGGACTGGTATATAGTAGTTTAATCCATGCAGATATGTTTGGGCCAAACCCACATTTATGGAATATGGTGAATTGATAGTCCCATTCAAACATATTAAATGCTTTTTCTGCATCCAAAGATAATAAGATCTCTGGAGTGTTAGACTTTATGGGTGAATATTTTACATGAAATAGGCGTGGAAGATTGGAATCTAAGTGTCTACCTTTAATAAATCTGTTTTGGTCTTGTGATATTACCGAAGGGAGCACTTTCTCAATCCTTGTAGCTAGAACTTTGGAGATTATCTTGACATCATCATTCAAATTGAGATTGGTCTGTATGATGCACATTGGAATAAGTCCTTATTTTTCTTAGTAAATTAATGCTTGACAAAAAGTTTGAGGTAGGCTTTTATTGCCTCTGGCTTCTATAATTGTTGACAATAAAAGGGGAGCTAACTTCCCTTTTTTTATAAAATTCTTTTGAGTACCCATCAGGACCTGGTACTTTCCCATTCTGAAGTAATTTTATAGCGTTGAGTAATTCTGATAGTGTCAGAGGTTTATCCAGTTTCTCTGCACTGAGAGATTCTAGCGGTGGTATCCATAATGTATTAAAAAACGCATCAGATTGTGTCTTGTGTTCTTTAAACTGAGTAGAATATAAGGACTTATTGTAGTCTCTAAATGTGTGCATTATATTTGTATGGTCAATGATATTCCCTCCATCTGTGTTGGTGATTTACTGATATTGTTGGTGATCACTGAGATCTTAATTGTCTTCTCTCCGTGTTCATAGTAATGATGTCATGATTTAAAAATGAGTTGTTCCTTTTATTTTGTTGTCAAGAGGTTAAGTTCTGATTGCAAAGCCTGTCTTTTCCAAAAAAGTGTCTCATTTGGAGACCTGGCATGTTCTTGATCTACTCTGGTAATTTCACTGATTGACTCTGAGGCCTTCTTGGTTTCCAATTTATTTTTGTGGGAGAGATATGAGATAATCTGTTCTCTTAAAAATGCCTTCAGAGTTCCCAGAGTATTTCTGCAGAAGCCTCTGGGGATGCCTTGGTCTCTAAAAAATAATCAATTTGCTTGGATATAAATTCTGTACAGTTCTCGTCAGCTAATAACAGGGGGTTAAGATGACTGCTGTGAGATGAGTATGTGGGGCATAGTGACTTGAGCTCCATGTTCAGAGGGGCATGGTTGGACATAACAATAGTGTCATATTTGCAAGATTTGATCGTGGGCAAGAAATTATTATCTATAAAGAAATAATCAATTCTTGAGTAGCAATGATGTACTGGTGAGGAGGAATATGCTCTTAAGTGTAGATTTAGAAATCTCCATGGGTCTGATAAGTTATGATCAGTTAAAAACTATGTGATTATTTTTGCAGTATTAAATGTTATCTCCCCTGTTGTTGAAGACCTATCCAAGGGCCTCATGCATAACGCCGTGCGTAGAATTCACACTAAAACTTGGCATGTGGACAAAAGTGGAAATGTGCATATGCACAAAAAAAATCCAGATGCATAAATCTGCACGTACGCCAACTTCCACGTTATTCCGCCCCATAAATCCCGGTCAACGTGAAAAGTAACGCTCATGCACTCGCCTGGACCCCCATCCCGACTCCTCCCAAAATTACACCTCTTTGAATATGCAAATCAATATAAATAGCCCCTTATGTTTTGCGTTCTGTGAAAAGACAATGGCAAAAGCACGGGCAAAAAGAAGAATTTCAGCAAATACCAAGTAGAGGCAAGGAAAAACATACTATTTGTTGGTTTAAGCAGTGATATAAACAACAAAAGGAAGTTGATCGAGTGACAGAGTGGTGGAGAAATTGAAAAGTTCAAGTTCAGAAAGTCGCACAGTGCCGAAATAAATAAGAAGTGGTCAGATATCAAAGTCGCCCTGCTAAGGTGAGTTGTAGCCCATCGTCTGAGTGTCATATGGAAGCATAATTAGGGTACAGAGAAAAGAAAAAAACTGGGACACAGTGTGAAAAAAGGTAGAAATTTCCACTTTAATCACATAGTTTATTTTGTCATTAAAGCAGTACGTCATAAACTTCATCTTAAAATCGTAAGTAAAGTAGCAAGTTAAATGTTTCGTATTCTATGTGTTATTCTATGTTCTCTTATGTGTGTGAATCACTATGTGCTTCTTAAACGGGCTTTCTCTTACACCGACAGGACACAGACGACATTACATTCATGATGTTACAGCTCTCTAAACAATTTAAATACTAAGATGTATACTTAATATAATTTTCATGATGATGGAAATTAAAGCATGTATAAAAAACATTGAGGCACGTGTGGTGATATGGGTCCACAGCTCTTCCTGCAAAGGCCGTTTTGTTTTAAACAAATAATCACTGCGCTCACGGCTTAGCGAGGGGGTGTGGTGGCTGTAGCAAGCCGCAGGGCGATCTGCGGTGTGGGCGTTTCTCACCTAAGTGCGCAGGTGAGAGACTGCCCACATCCGTGATTGTTCCTGTGGCTAATGCGCTGCAGCTGCCATGTCCTCTCTGCATATATAGAGAAGCCCGAGACGGTTAGAGGGGGATGATAAAGAAGAAAAAGAGAAAGAGGAAAAGAAAAGAAAGGAAAGAGAACGGGAGGTGGTGAAAGAAAGCAGGAAGCAAGCAAACAAGCAAGCAATAGAGAGAGAGAGCGTCCGCCAGTGCGAGTGAGTGAGCGAGCGAGCGAAAGCAGGCTCGCGGCAGCTGAGCAGACAGCCTGGGGTTAGGCCGACACCCAGGGTGTAGTAGTGGTTGTCGCTCCCGCAGAGTTTGTTTCGGGAAGGACGGGAGTGACCGGGAGACAGGTGATTCTCCGCATGATGCTGCGGATGGCAGCTGGAGTCTGGACATGGGATATGGTGTCCTCCATGTGACAGACTTGGCCGTGTGAGGAAGTCCCAAGTCGTTGTCTGGAGGAGCCGACCGGAGCCAAGGATTAGTGAGGCAAGTCTGACAACAGTGGCAGGAGGAGTTGGCAGAAGGTCAGCTGAAATGAGAGCATCTCGCCTGTTGAGTAGCCCAGACAGGAGTAGCAGGGGAGCCGCCAGAGTAACAAAGGATGCCGGGCTTAATGGTTTTAACAGATTGCTTCCTGTGACATTTTACCTCATTGTTTTTAGAGGATTTTTCTATTTATTGGTTTTTAACCTCCACACGTTTATTTTATTGGATTATTTATTTGAACTGTTGAATGAACTGTACAGCACTTTTATTTGAACACTGACTGTTTTTGATTGTCTTTTAATAAAAGCACTTTGCACTTTGTTACACCATCCCCTTGCTCATTGTTATTGCCTCACTGTCTAGCTCATTGGTGACCTTACCGACGGTGTTGGGTTCAAGGGCTCCCTAACAGCCGATGGGAGCACGGAGCTGAACCTGCATCGTCACAGCACGTTGGCACAGTGTTAGCGACGAGCTGGTGCCCCTTCTGGAGACTGTTCCTGCCTCCCGCGAGATGCTTACTGCACTGTGTGCGACCCTCAATAAAATAAGTTATTGCAGCAGTACTGTCTCTTTCAAACGTACTAACCCCCGATTCCTGTTCTTCCTTTTCTTTCTCCAAATAACCAATTGCCACACAATCAGCTATTTAATAAATATCAAGCCATTTGTAAGCACAGAATGCTAATTCTTCAAATGTTTTAAGGAACATTGAAATATCTTCGTAGTACATGTTTAATTATTCAATCCATCTATCCATCCAGGTTGCGCCAGTCCCAGCAAGCATACAGCGCGAGACAGGAACAATTCCTGAACAGGATGCCAGCTCATCACTACCACTGCCCACCGAGTCCTCGCATATTTAATCATTAACAATATACATTATTTAAATGAAGTTAAAAATGTATATGTATAATGTAATATATATACTTTACTGAATTTCATCTTAAGAATATCAAGAGCTCCAAGAAGATAATGCCTGGAAATTTAAATCGACTTAGAAGCCAGTCATTATCATCTGTAAATATGCGCTCTCAATTGAATGGAATTCCTTTATTGTCATTGTATGATACAATAAGATTCAATATGTAAATCCTCCATAAACTTATTTTTCTATAAAATGGTAAAATAACAACAACAAAAATAATAAAAATAGGATAAAAAAACAGTGAAAAATATACAATATGAAAGCATAATTCACTCTGGTTGTGCAATATTACAACTGTAATGCAAGTTTACAGTGAGGCAATTGTACTTACAAGTACAAACAGTTCTACCGGGAGCACTTGAAGGACTGATTGAGTGTGTTTATAGCTCTTGGGATGAAACTGTTCCTGAACCACGAGGTCTGTACAGGAAAGGCTCTGGAGCGTTTGCTGAATGGGAGAAGTTCAAATAGACTGTGCATATGGCTGTGGCAGCATGTGCTAGAAGCCGTATCCCGATATTTCTCCCACTCTTCACAAAATCTGTGGTAGAGCTTTCCAATCAGCTGCTGTAGAGCTGTGATTCCACACTCAGATACACTGGGTTGAAATACTTTGAGTGGTGCACTGATAGTAACAACGCTAAAGTGGCTATGGTATTTGGAATAGTATGTCCATTTGGTGCACAATTATATGGTTACAGATTGATTACAATTGATGCCTATGAACTAAAAAATGATATGCGGTTCATTTCAGGGTATTTGATAAAGCTGTGTCAGAGATGTGAATCTAAAAAATAAAGGGAAACCACACAGGAATAGTAGCACTGCTTTGACGCTGGGTGCCACCAGTTTGCAAAACCGAGCAGAGAACTTGCGTACACAATGGATTGAGCTGGCGTAAAAATGTGCGTGGCTTTATGCCAAGTTTAGTTTTTATATATCACGATGTGAGCGTGCATACGCACCATTTATACATAAGGCCCCAAGTCTGAATTTAAAACACAATTAAAGTCTCTGACCATTATAGTTTTATGACATTTCAAGTTAGGAATGGATGCAAATACATTTTGGATGAAATCTCTATCATCCACATTGAGCTTGTAGATATTTATCAAAATTACTTTACAATTAAATAAATTACCCATCACCATCACATATTGCTCTTCAGGATCGGATACTACATCTGATACTGCAAATAGAATTATTCTATGAATTAAGATTCCCACACCTCTAGTTTTCTTTGTATTGCTGGAGAGGAATATTTAGCCAGTCCAGTTTCTTTGCAACCGAAACTGATCCTTGCTGATTAAGTGGGTCTCCTGTAGAAACACTATCTTGGCATTTAGACCTAATAGGTGAGAGAAAACTTTCTTCCTCTTTAATTTGTGATTGAGACCTTTGCCATTTCAGCTCACAAAGTTCACTGTTTGGTCATAGAGAGTTTGCTTCTAAACTTCTGTTGTCATTTTATAGTCTTAAATTAAGGTAGTACATTATTACATATGATAGCTTTAACCTTAATTTCCAGTGTTGCCAGGAGATTTGGCTATGAAGCCTCTTGTTGTGTTGGCACTTACAATTGTGGGAATAAAAAGGACAGATCACAAATAGCTTGCTCTCTTTCTCTCCTTACCCAGACCTCCTGCCCCCCATTTAGCCTCCCCAAGTGAGGCTAGACCATACTTCATGAAGTCCCAGTCCTTTGACATGCCTACAGACAGAGCATGTCCAGAACAAATCAAGCCCCTAAGCAGCGGTGTAGAGGGAATAAAGTAAAGATATCTATTGGCAATACAGTCCAAATACTATAAACCTAGAATACATGTATAATCTTGAACAGGCCCGAAAAAATAAACCCAGGGTATGACGTTAAACAGTACCCATGGAGAAGCAGATAACGTATGATAGTACAATCCTAATACAATTATGATTATAATTATACTTTTAATTATATTTTTATGTGTATCTACTTTTTTTTTCTTTCACCCAAATGTTTAAAATTACACCCTTGGTTTATTGTATTAGAATTGTACTACCAAACTTATCTTTTAAGTCTCTCTCCTGTAATACTTGCTTTTGGGTATTTCACAAGGAAATTGCAAGTGTATGACAAAGCTCAATGAGTGCCTAAAGCCATGTAAGATTAAATGTGATAAAGCCCACCCAGTGGGGTTAGCAAGCAACATTATACAAGAATGAAAACTGCTTTTATTTAATGGGTCTCCAAGTCTAACACCACAGATCTCTACTTTATACCATGCTGTTTTATCCATAACAATACACAAACCTGTTTCTGGTTATACTGTATGAGTTCCAGGCAGGAAGGGAAGGGACCAGGAAGGCGGACAGCGGAAGTGACATCAACAATGGAAGGGAAGAAGAGAGAAGGCATTAGACAACAGTGCCAACCCCAGGTTTGGCTGGAGGTTACCATTACCAGAGCCCTTAAGCGCTCTCCCATGCTCACATGCATGACAATGTAAAGCACACTAAGCCCAACTCCAGCTGTTGTTTTGTAAATTATGTAGCATGTACTCTCTACTTGGCCAGTTTAATGTAGTGATTAGATTGTGTATGATATTCTGTAAATAGAAAATATCCATCCATCCATCCATCCATTACCCAACCCGCTATATCCTAACTACAGGGTCACGGGGGTCTGCTGGAGCCAATCCCAGCCAACACAGGGCGCAAGGCAGGAAATAAACCCCGGGCAGGGCACCAGCCCACCGCAGGGCATGCACACACACACCCACACACCAAGCACACACTAGGGACAATTTAGAATCACCAATGCACCTAACCTGCATGTCTTTGGACTGTGGGAGGAAACCGGAGTACCCAGAGGAAACCCACACAGACATGGGGAGAACATGCAAACTCCACGCAGGGAGGACCCGGGAGGTGAACCCAGGTCCCCAGGTCTCCCAACTGCGAGGCAGCAGCGCTACTCACTGCACCACCATGCCACCCAAATAGAAAATACATTAGCATTTTGTTGAATAATACACTTTCATTGATTGGTTTATGCTGATGGTAAATGCTGGGAGAGGAGATCTTGATATCTTGTCAGGCCCAGGACATTAATATCCATCCCTGGATGTCAAGAGGAATATTTTGTGTAATTTTGATCTCCATATTACAAAGAAAACATATCTTTTATTGAACACCTAGGGAGGAGCTACTAGAGTGATTCCAAAATGGCAGCATATGAGTTACAACAAAAGATTGAAGGAGTTGAATCTTTCCTGTTTAAATAAATGAGGATTAAAAAATATAGGTAACACTTCAGTTAAGCACTGCAAAAATTCATCTTACTCATTTACTCTCATGTAAACAAGACATTAACAAAGACTTCTTTTGGTTTTAATGACACAAAGCATCAGTAAAGTGATTATTCATCTGTGCGATGTGATGTACTGAAATAACTTCACTTTAGAACAATCAGAAGTGTCTTTAGTGAGACATATTTCAATTGATATTGCACACTTCAATATATGGCCTGTAAATCCTTCCTATTCTTAAGTAATTTTATCAGCATATCAAATGCCAAACTGCATAGGGATGAATAACCACTTTACTTATACTTTATTATTGTCATTAACACCAAAAGAAGTTATTGTTAAGGTAGCTCATATTGTTACATAAAAGTAAATGAGTAATAGATGAATTTTTGCAGTACCTAAACTAAAGTGTTACCAAAAGTTATGTGAAGGAAGTGTTTACAACTCCAAAATGAATTAGTAGAGTTGGTGTTAACTGTTAAATTACAGGGAATTCTACAACACGAACAGAGGGGCAAAGCCAAAGGTTGCTTAAAGGTAAATGTCTCAATACCATTACAAAATATTTGTTCAAGTGGAGAACATACTATATGTGCGGTAAGTTATCAAGAAGTGAATCTGATAGCAGTGCTTTGGGAATAACATCAATTAGAAATAGTGCAGTAGATAAAGATTGATTGCAACATTTAAGATACTTCCTTTTGTGTTTCCAGTTGGAGCCCTGGCAGGTGAAGTGACCTCAGGGTTTCCTAGGTCCAAGGCCTTAACCCATCTCTTCATTACCTAGCACTTAAGCATACTTTGGTTTATGTCCGTAATTTCTTTCAAATACAAATGCCTCTCAGCCTTTGTGTCTGCAGCAGCATTTTGGAGTGTTCTCTGTCTTAGAGTCAATGATATTCATATACCCTTAACTGTGTATCACACTGTACCTCCTGGGGAAGTTTTCATGCAAAACTCTTAGCAACTCTTCTCATCTCCGTGTCTCTTATCACTAGGGTAGTGTGTTATGGAAGTCCACCTCTAGTAATTTATTTTGTATCATACAATGGCAAGTTAAATAACAGAGATCATTACAGTAATTATTTAAAATACACATGCAAAGTACATAATACTATCATTTACTAAAATTATTTATATAACTACTATTATTTTGGCTGATAGTAACTAAAATTTGAAAATGTGTACAGACAGATATCACTAAAACTGATACTGTAAATAATTTACAGCTTATTTTGAGGTTTATTATTTTTATGCTCCTGAAGGTTAATCTTTAATCTTCATATTTAATTAAGTACAAATCAATAATTACTGGATAGCTTGTTCATGTGAAAAATAATTTACATTAAAAAAAACTCTGCTTGTATTACACAGCATTTATGAATTGGTTTTGCTAAGAATATTGGATCATACAAATAGCTGTTGTATTATAAAATAAAATATATCAAAAAGTATCATAATTCTGTTTGTGTATATTGCCTAAAAAATATTTTTTAGGTTTGATTTATAAATCTGTCCCACCTTTACAATATTTATTAGGACCATGTCTTCAAATTGCACAGCTTTGGGTTTGGTGATTTTTTTTTTTAATGTCCATGACAATATATTTTATTTGGATACTTGATGTACAACTCGAAGGGTTTGAATACATAAGGATTTACATTTTTTTACATTTGTATTTGAGATGTTTTTTTCTTACTGTTTTGGTTTTTTCACTTCACTTGATGCCATTTTGCCCACACATTGTCACATTCCTCTTTTTGTCGCTGCAGGAGCCGGAATCAGTGACATCATTTGTACTTCTGCTGTAAATATGCCAGCACACAGCAGGTTCAGTATCCTTTAATATTTGAGGAGGTATATGACAGAATATTAAATGAATGACGAAGTTTACATGGGAAAATATTGAATATAACAGCAAAATTACGGATTTGATTTATGAGATGTATTTTGGACAAGATTGCATACTTAACAGAATAAAAATTTAAAAGGATGCTGGATAAACCAGCACTCTGTGAGGCAAGCTTGTTTAGAGAAGCTATGCTTAAGCTATACAACATATTTGTGAAGCCACATCTTAAATACTGTGTGCAATTTTGTTCTGTATATTATAAAGCAACATAATAGTGCTAGGGCGAAGCTAGAGCTACTTAACTTAATCCAGGATTGTAGAGTTTGGACTATGACATAAGATTTAAGGAGTTGAATCTTTTCATTTTATGAAAGGTTGATTGGGAAGTGGCTGTTGTCTATTGCTATTTGAACAAAAGTATCTGAATGTAGCTCTTCTCAGAGAACTGAACATATAAGAAACAAATTATAAAACTGTGTAGCCAATAGTAACTCCTTTTGTAATTTCAATTCTCTTGATAACATTATATCTATAAGAAATAATGTGCTATACTAAGTTAAAGAGACCTTTCTCATCTACACATTTCTTACCTTCCTACTACTGGCTAAAACATTATTTCATTTGTTAAATCTGACCTGTCTTGAGCTCCCTGTTCCGTTGCTAGAATCGGCAGAATCAATAAACAATTCATCACTAACCAATACTCAGTGCCCTAACCATGATAACAAATAAATAATAATTTCTATATGCTGTATACATAATTAATCTAAGATAAAGTAAAAATATACATATTAGAATTTTAATTTGTGTCTTTAAAGTATTTCAGATTTCTACTTGATATGACCTGTTGAGATCACTGCAGTTGAAAACTTAGATAATGACCCAAGAAGAGAGTACTTTAAAAACTGCACTGCAAGCACAGCAGACAGAAGTGGACCCCGACAGTGTTGGATGAATTGGAGGTTGCATTGTCTTGTAATATTATCACCTGCACTGAAAGAAGAAAACAAAACCAACGAAAAGAAAAGAAAAAAATAAAGAGTCAAAGTTTTCTGAAGCCTTCAGGTAATCAATGCATTGTAAACAAAAAAAAATTGTATAAGTGACCACTGGGCCCAAATACCTTTTAAATTGTTTATCCATCTGTATTTTGCAGACTCCTAAAAAACAATTTGTTGACTTGTTAAATTCCATTTAGAAGGCAATATCTAAGTGGACTGTAATGTTGGCAGTGGTTAATATTTGTACTGTGTAAAGGAGTTAATTTGTTATTTTGTATTTATATGGAAATTGTTTAATATGATACAATTATTATTTAGACCAGGCTTCTTTTATTGGGCTAGTTGTCTATGCTATTTTTTATTTTGATACATATTAGCTTTGGAGCTTTTGTTTGGTTATATATTTTAATTTAGATTAATTGCATTATTATTTCAGAATATAAATTCATTTACTAAGTGTCATTCTTCCTTTGTGTATTTTCTGATAAATAGAATAATGGAATTGATATGATTTTCAGCAACTTGTACTGCCTGCCTGTGATCCTTATGTCTTTTTTGGGTTTGGTGGGTGTTACATTCTCCCACAGACATCTTTATTTTTATTTGTTTTTTCGAGCATGCATCAGTTTTTACTTTTTTCATAATGCTTTCCAATTTTTGTATATAATTATGTAGGTAAATACATTGGACATACACTGTAAGCACTTATATTATTCACATGTGCTCACTGCAAAATGTGAACAACTCTTTATTTCTTTTCCTGATTGTGTACCCACTTTATATCATATCTCTAAATACGATGTAGAAATACCTTCTGAAGCTGTTATTACTCTGCTAATATGGTGTAATTACGTTGTAAGTACTGTGGCAGATGGCTGGGGCTCATGCCCAGCCGGGACGCCCCTTTGACACTGGATCCGGGGGAGTAGCCATGGGATGCACACTACGTCCCCCAGAACATTTGCTGGCAGCCCCCCTGGGTTGCATCGGGGCCACAATTGTGAAACACTGGAGCTCATCCTTGTTGGGCTCCGTGGCCACCGCCGGGGGAGCTGCATGGCTTAACAAGCCTGTGTGGGCTGGAATGCAGCCACACCTGGAAGTGCAGCCTAATTAGGCCAAATACCACCTGGAGCACTTCCGGGAGGGCTAGAAAAGGAGCCTGCAGCCACTACTCAGGGCACCAGAGACGGGAGGACAACAAAGCTGCCTGGAGGAGGAGGAGGAGGAGGAGTGGTGGTGGTGGTGGTGGTGGTGGTGGTGGTGGTGGTGGTGGTGGTGGTGGTGAAGAAGAAGAAGAAGAAGAAGAAGAAGAGTGTGTTTTTGTTTTGGTGCTTTGTAGAACTGTGTTGTGTCTGTGAGTACGGGGAAGACGTAACCCACAGACAAAGAAAATAAACCTTTTGTTTGATTTTTACCTGTGCCTCCGTGGTCATTCTGTGTCAGATCGGGCGCCTATATACAGCCTTTCACAGTACACAATAATAAATAGGACTTGAATTGTTTCCATTTTTCATTGTCTTTCACATAGAATTCTTTGTGCAAACGATAGTGTCATTGAGATTTATGCCTATGGTTAAGGCTTTGTGTTAATTCTGAAAATGACTTTTCAAACTTCAAACTTGCTAGATAAATACTATACAATAAATATCAGAACTGTTTTGTCTTATGCTTAGCTTCATGCTCCAGTTCATTACTATAGAAAAAGTTTGCTTTATATTTTCTTTAACGTTTAGTAATTGTAAATAAAATAATCATATGATAGACTTCCTGACTATGCCATCACATGTTGCAGTAAAAAGAAATATGGGTTTGTTGAGTATTGTCCATCCTGGGGGTGCATTTTAAGCCAGTGTTACTTTTCCTGGCAAGTCAGGTAGTCAGGTGGATGATATGATGATGCTTCATTTTTTCTATGGTACAGTTTTCTGGGTACAATTTAATTAATTACCTTTATTTCCAATCATTAGACAGATCAACTTTCAGTGTTATAATTCAATATTATAGATTTACATGCAAATTTGAGTTAAACCTGGATAATGCAGGAATTCTGTAATGTCAAAGTACTTTGTGTTTCTTTATCATGCACAACCAACAGTCTTCAATAGCCTATATGCACGCAGTAGTGCTGACATACTTCCAGTGAAATCTCAACCACCTCAGTCACTTCTGTTGTCCATACTGCAGTTGACGTTTTTGTTTGGTAGCTAGAATGTCCGAGAAAAAGAAGTTTGAGTTTCAGCACTACAGACAGCTCTACAGCTGAAAATCGTTGTATACCTTTGTGTCAAGCTTCCAGTAAGTGCAAGATACTTATTTTTCATACATTTCCTCTGTTGCAGCAACACAATCTAAATGGATCATTGCTATCCAGATAAAGAGAGCTTTTTGGTTAGTTCTCATACCTGAGTTTGTAACCGGAATTTTAAAAAAGAGGATTTTCTCCAGCCAGGGTCTGAAACAGGGCAGCAACTGTTTAAGAAGGGAGTGGTCCCTGCGTTGTTTGAGCAGAACAATTTCTCCATTCCACTTTTAAGACCATGGGTTTCGGAGAGGAGAAAACGACCAAATGAGAGTGACACACCGGGTGAGGAGGAGGATGATAAAATCCTGATATAATCCTGTCTGATGTAACTTGTATAGCGCAATTGCAGTATTAAGCTTACATAAATATTCACCTGTCCCTGCATAAAGTTTAATGACTAATTATTGAAATTCTGTTTTTTTAAAGAAGCCCATTGTAATCACAGATTTATCTCATGTAAGTTCACAGTAGACACAAGTTTTTAATACTTACAGATCTTACCTTTGTTAATTTTGGATATAGCTTGAAACATATAGTTTGAAGCCCTTCTCCTTTATAGCTCCAGACATTTGGCACAATGTTTCAATAATGTGACTTACGTCATTTACCATAAGTCTGGGCACGTCTTAAAGCAATTTTTATCAGTGCTGGAAATGCAGCAGCTGGCTAATGCGGAATCTGGAAGAGAGTGTGTATTTTAACCTATTCAAGTCAAATAAACATACTATACTATATGTTACTAGTGCACCTGAAGAATAAAAACTTTTTGAAATATAAGAAATACTTTTTTAGAATACATATTGTGAAATTGTGTTTTCACAGATGCTATTTCTAAAGTAACTGTTACCATCTTTTTATGTTGTGAGAAATGTCACATTGGAGGTATGGATCAACTCACTCAAATATTCTGATTGGAGTTACTTGCAAATCTGCTTAATTAGAATTTTTCCTAATATATTTCTGCACAAGCTGGCTTCAGTTCCTAACCAGTCCAATTTTCTTTTCAGAATACTGTAATAAAAGAATAAGAATATTATAGGACAATAGGGACCATATGCATGGATAATGAACATTTGGTTTTCTAATAAACTATACCTAAAGATAGTTGTTATTTAATTAAAAATGATTAATTATCACAGTCACCTTTGCAAAGTGACTTCACCTGTATAGTTTGAATCTTACACTACTGTTTTATTCTGGATGCAGACAGTATTATATTTTAGGAAAGGTTCTGCATTTATTGACTGAACAGTCAAAGAATAAACTTAAAATTCACATTTATACAAAATTGTTCACTGGAAGTTAGACTCAAAGGTCACAGCTGTGTAATGGTTTATTTAAAAATCAATGTCTTGATCTTCATGGGCATGGTTTTGTCAAATATTCTATAATTTAATTATATATTTTATTTTGTATTAGTTACTCTTCTTTGCTTGCCTCACATGTTGCATTTTCACTCTGCAATTTAGCATGTTCTATGTGCAGAATTGTGCATGTGATGTAATGGGGGTATCTTATCAAACAGCAAGCTGCATATTCAAATATTTTTCAAATTTACTTTGAAAGGGAAAAACTTTTGTTTAGCTTTTAAAACCTATAATCTCAAACAATACTGGTTTTCAGCTTTGTTTTCTCAACTGCTTCAAGCTTGTTTAGTTATTTTGTTTAGTTTACTAGACTCCTGCTGTACTCTGGCCGTTGTACTTATTTGTTCATACTAGACTTCAGCTAGAGTCTGTCATTTTGAAATACAATTACCCAGATATTTTGAGACACCTTCTATGGCTTTGCTTTTGTAAATTGTTTTTTTTTTTGTTGCATTTTTCAGTATTTTTAAACATTAGGTCATTATATCTGAAATTAAATGGTAAAATATCATGTAAATCATGTAAATTAAGATGTCTGAAGACAATTTTGTACCTATACAAGGAATAAAGAATCAGGAGTTAGGAATAGAAACAAAACATATATTTATTGAAATTGCCTAATCAAATTTGTCTGCACCTTTCTACTTTTTTATGATTTTATCCACTTAGTCATTTCAAGAACTCAAAGCAAATATAATAACTTTTAGCATAGCACAGATTACCTTTTCTTTGGTATTTTCAGATAAGCAAATCCAAAAAAATCCTTTAGATGTTGTACCATCTTCCATGTCTTCTGGCACACTGAAGTCAACACGTTCAAACTCATAGAAAACAATTTAGTGAAAAACTTAGGGTTTTTATTGGCTTAGATATTCAATGTCTGTGGAGTGTCCCTTTGTAATAAAGTATTTTTGATTGTTGGTATATCAAGTTTCTTTGGAGGTACTTTCCATCGTGTGTTGTCTTTCACATGAATTTTGTACACACCTTGAATCATGTTTTTATTAAATGCTCGTGTCAAAAATTTTTACCATCTTTCATTTTGAGTGTGCTCATCTGAGGAGAAATTCAATTTCAGTGTGTTCTTATACAGTGAGTGCTCTTCTCCTGAGAACAGGTTCAGAGAACTGGCCCAAAGTTTTAAGTATTATACAACTACAGTTAAGTACATAACCATGTAATGTTTACATACAGCACTAATTAACTTAAAACAATTTCCAATATCACCTTATAAATTCTAACACTATATTAAAACACCATGTATATATTTATACACATTTTTACAATACAGAAGCAGGTGGGATGTTAAGTGATTGGTTAAGTGTTAAACAACAAGTATGTGATGAGGTTTAACCCTTAAACCAATCACTATGAATCATTAGTACCAACATTAATTTTCTGGTTACTCATCAAATAAGTACTACCATCTTCATTATATCATTTATCACTTAACTAGCTGTTTTTAGACATTTCTTTTAAATAGCACAATGGATTTCAGAAATGGAGACTATTCAGTTAGGCTTATGCCTCCTTAATTAAATAGCATTTTCATAGCAATTGCTTGTGAGAACCTGCATACTTACGACATAATTCTGCAGTGTTACAGCATACTTATTGAACAATTAGAGTAACAGGCATTATTGGACTAAGGAAAAATAAGAAATAATTGTGCATCACATACATTTTAATCAATAAGTATTGTATATGAAAAGTAAATAGATAGATAGATAGATAGATAGATAGATAGATAGATAGATAGATAGATAGATACTTTATTAATCCCAATGGGAAATTCACATTCTCCAGCAGCAGCATAATGATACAATAAATAATATTAAATTAAAGAATGATAATATAATGTACTATGTTCATGCACTGTACAATATATTGTTTTGCTCTAATCACAGAGGGAGTTACAAAGTAATACTGTAAAGAACATCACATTTAAAATGTTAAGTGTGATCATGTAAATTTGGTTTACTAATATCCAATTGATTTAAGTAGCTGAACCAAACTGTTCTTAAAAGACTGGGTTGTGTCCATCACAGTCCACAGCTGGATGTCATTTTTATATATGTGCCTGTTTTACTTATTTTGGTTAATGTGCTTTTAAGTCAGATCCACAGTTAAATACCTTGCTGTAACATACATATATGCCTTAAACAATACACAAAACTGTGGTGGGCTGGTGCCCTTGTCCAGGGTTTGTTTCCTGCCTTGCACCCTGTGCTAGCTGGGATTGGCTCCAGCAGACCCCCGTGACCCTGTAGTTAGGATATAGCGGGTTGGATAATGGATGGATGGACAATATACAAAATATTTGCCCTAAGATACATTTGGCTGTGAATTAAATATTTTCCAGCAGGATTTTTATTTTTTGCATTAGTTACATATAACATTTATAATTAATCACTAAATCAAGAAAACCATAGCTACAGAACATATTATTGAAGAAACACTTCTCTTACAACCTTTATAATACTACTCTAAAAGATAACTGTAATACCCAAGTAAAGTAAAGTGCCTTGCCATCCCAATCAACATACAGATGGACAATAAACAGACTTGAATATGTTTGATAAGAACCCAAATAATTAAACAGATGAAAATGCAATAGTTGATGGTGTAATATAAAAGCATTTTTCAGGAAATTATAATTAAATATTAGAAAATTTTGTATTTCAAAGATATCTGGTATAATTACATACATCTTTTGGGTTACTTTTTCAAAAAGCTTTTCACAATAGTAAGGAAAGCTTGGGTTGCTACTGGAGGAGGTGTTGATGAGGCCAGCAGGGGGCATTTACCTTGTAGTCTGAATGTAGATCCTAATGCCCCAGTGCAGTGACGGGGACACTGCTCTAAAAATAGCACCGTACTTCAGATTAGACGTAAAAATGAGGTCCTAACTCTCTGTGGTCATAAAAGACCACGGTGCATCTTTTGAACAGAGTTTTGTGTTTCCTAATATCCTAGTTAAATTGCCCACCATGGCTTGGTTATTTTGGCCCACTAATCATCCCTTGTTCGTTATTGGCTAACTCTCTCTCTCACCACTTCACCACCTAATAGCATATTTGTGGTGAGTGTACTGACACAAGAATGGTTCCCATCTCATCATCCAGGTGGATACTATAAATTGGTGGAGGCTGAAGTGATTCCTCACTGTCTATGTAAAGTGCTTTGAGTAGGTTAGAAAAGTGCTATATAAATGTAACTAATTATTATTGCTATTTCTTTAAATTACCTTCTTTTTGATGCCTGGTAAGGTTTGGTTATTTTGTATGCTCCAAAGGACACTATTGTTAAATCTGGTGAGGTAACAATTTCACAGCTAACCAAACACTTATCAGATAAAATAGATGGAGTTAAAAACAGGAAAATGAAAGGCCAAAATGATATTTAAATTGTTTATCAATTTTTCCGTTAAAGGGTATGGACTTTCAGAACATATTTGTAAGGTATAGAGTATCTGCAGCTGGCAAAGCCAGATGTAAATAATAAGTTTATTTATCACCATACAAGGTAAGTACTGTCCCTTACTGTACCATAATTCAGTGGTAGCATTCATTACATACTTTCAGTTTGTCTTTTGCGTTCACCTCATCCTGTGCTTCTCTCTGCAGTTGTGCGTCATCTTGAATGAACCTTAATCACAACAGCTCACTTCTCCTGCTCCTTGAAATCAAAGCATGTTGTTCATGTCCAAAAAACTGAAAATTAAAAACAACCTAACTTATGCAGAAATGCATGAAAGATGGCTCAGTAACACTTTATGCTACACTGACTTTCCATTACACTAAAATCAACCCCATAACTGCATTATCTAAAGATGATAATGGTTCAGAACTGTAACATATCAAGTGCCACAATGATCTACTGTCTATCATGTTTGGTTGCAGACAACAATTTTAGCTTGAGACTTCAACATATGTTTTAAATCTTCATGAGGTACTTTAAAAAAAAAAAAAAAGAAAAACTTTACTTTTAAGAAAAGTGAACTACAATAAGCCACAGACCCTCCACAATCAACACCTAACAATAGCATGTAAATCTTTTCATCACTTGAGATTGACTCTGTTGCCAATAAAAGCAATTTTAGCCACATAATACTGTAAAATGGTATTAAAAACATATTTAATGTACACTACTAATACATGTGATTACAGTCTATAATCAATTATTTTTGAATATGGTTCACTGTTACAGAAATATGTAATAAACAAACTTTTTGAAGTAACTAGAAAATTTTTAAAATGGTCCATCTTTCAAACCAGCTAACAAAGTCTCTAAATCCATCTGAATGTTGTGCCATTTTCTTATTTGTTTTTATACTGTATTATGGCTATTTCTTGGGTTTATGGTTGTTCACATGTTAATGATAACTATGCTCTGAGGTTTTCAAGCAAGAAAAACAGAAATTTCAAAGTAAGGTATTTATATTCACTAATAATGGTACCAGAGAGTGGCAACATGTTTGCATGTTCATAAGCACATGCAAGTAAGAATTTCACTATACTTTGTACACATGACAATAATGACCATATCAAATTTATAAGCCTTCTTTCATATGAAGGAAATTATTTTGATTCACCAAAGTATATTGTGAACAAAATGTTAACATTCAGGCTGCATAAAGAAAAAATAAAATAATCAAACTGTTACTTGTTACAGATCTTCAATATGGTGAATGCCAAACTTAGTGACTAAGAAGTTGGACTATAAAACTGAAAATTTCCAGGTCAAACTGCACCATTCACCACTGACTCTTTGGCAATGAAATGACTCAATCTGCCACGTTGAATATTAAACATATGAACAATAAAAAGTGCATGTGTATATAAGGTGGTATTTATTTGCTTATTCTTCAGATGTTACTGTTACTAGGTCTGGATGTTAAGAAATCAACTGAATTAAATTATTAAGCGGAGTTTTTCTTAGCAGGTTTACAACTGAGAGAGTAGCTTGGGCCCATTATAAAACTGAGATTGTTGCATTTTTTAACACTCAGACCTTATCTCTTTCAATGTCATTTAAATTTTTCATCTGTTGTCCTGGTATCATCACTGTGATAACCAGCTGAGGAGGACTGACCATGATTATCTATCCACTACTATAATTTTAAGCTTTTTTCTAAGGAATTCACATATGTTCTTCAGCTCTTTTAAAGATATATTTGCAAAATATCCTGATCTGCTTCTGGGTCTCTTGTTGGAGGCACAGTACTTCAAAAGTAAACATTTCTGGATGTGCTTTTTTGCATGCCACTCAGTTCCTGTATAGATTAATAATTCAAAAGTATTTTTAAGCAACCTGTTCCAAGGTACTGACAGTACTATTCAATCAAATCCTTAGTGCAATCTATTAGGATTGAAAGACAGTTGCTAGTACCATGACAGTCTGTCTTTAATTGCTGAATTATTGAGAATACTATTACTTGTTGCTTTACAGTTTTGTATGGCAAAATACGAGTTAATCATCATTAATGTAACTGATTTATGTTTTGTGTGACATATAATATCCCTAAAGTGGTCCCAACATTTTCTAAGGATTTCTGCATGAAGAATTGCCATACCAAGACTAGTAATGGGAGGTAAAAGTGGAGCAAAGCTCCTTTTGCTACAGTGCATCCGGAAAGTATTCACAGCGCATCACTTTTTCCACATTTTGTTATGTTACATCCTTATTCCAAAATGGATTAAATTCATTTTTTTCCTCAGAATTCTACACACAACACCCCATAATGACAACGTGAAAAAAGTTTACTTGAGGTTTTTGCAAATTTATTAAAAATAAAAAACTGAGAAATCACATGTACATAAGTATTCACAGCCTTTGCTCAATACTTTGTCGATGCACCTTTGGCAGCAATTACAGCCTCAAGTCTTTTGGAATATGATGCCACAAGTTTGGCACACCTATCCTTGGCCAGTTTCACCCATTCCTCTTTGCAGCACCTCTCAAGCTCCATCAGGTTGGATGGGAAGCGTCAGTGCACAGCCATTTTAAGATCTCTCCAGAGATGTTCAATCGGACTCAAGTCTGGGCTCTGGCTGGGCCACTCAAGGACATTCACAGAGTTCTCCTGAAGCCACTCCTTTGATATCTTGGCTGTGTGCTTAGGGTCATTGTCCTGCTAAAAGATGAACCGTCGCCCCAGTCTGAGGTCAAGAGCGCTCTGGAGCAGGTTTTCATCCAGGATGTCTCTGTACATTGCTGCAGTCATCTTTCCCTTTATCCTGACTAGTCTCCCAGTGACTGCCACTGAAAAACATACCCAAAGCATGATGCTGCCAGCACCATGCTTCACTGTAGGGATGGTATTGGCCTGGTGATGAGCAGTGCCTGGTTTCCTCCAAACGTGATGCCTGGCATTCACACCAAAGAGTTCAGAATTTTCTTTCTCATGGTCTGAGAGTCCTTCAGGTGCCTTTTGGCAAACTCCAGGCAGACTGCCATGTGCCTTTTACTAAGGAGTGGCTTCCGTCTGGCCACTCTACCATACAGGCCTGATTGGTGGATTGCTGCAGAGATGGTTGTCCTTCTGGAAGGTTCTCCTCTCTCCACAGAGGACCTCTGGAGCTCTGACAGAGTGACCATCGGGTTCTTGGTCACCTCCCTGACTAAGGCCCTTCTCCCCCGATCGCTCAGTTTAGATGGCCGGCCAGCTCTAGGAAGAGTCCTGCTGGTTTCAAACTTCTTCCACTTACGGATGATGGAGGCCACTGTGCTCATTGGGACCTTCAAAGCAGCAGAAATTATTCTGTAACCTTCCCCAGATTTGTGCCTCGAGACAATCCTGTCTCGGAGGTCTACAGACAATTCCTTTGACTTCATGCTTGGTTTGTGCTCTGACATGAACTGTCAACTGTGGGACCTTATATAGACAGGTGTGTGCCTTTCCAAATCATGTCCAATCAACTGAATTTGCCATAGGTGGACTCCAAAAAAGCTGCAGAAACATCTCAAGGATGATCAGGGGAAACAGGATGCACCTGAGCTCAGTTTTGAGCTTCACGGCAAAAGCTGTGAATACTTATGTACATGTGCTTTCTCAATTTTTTTATTTTTAATAAATTTGCAAAAATCTCAAGTAAACTTTTTTCACGTTGTCATTATGGGGTGTTGTGTGTAGAATTCTGAGGAAAAAAATGAATTGAATCCATTTTGGAATAAGGCTGTAACATAACAAAATGTGGAAAAAGTGATGCGCTGTGAATACTTTCCGGATGCACTGTATGTAATGCTATACTTACCCAGCTGCATTTTACATGTAATGCGACAGTTGGGGACAGATATTTTCCTGTTGATGAACTGGTATGTGTTCACTTCTGACTTGTAGATCTCAGGTTTATGTTCAACAATCTTCATGTAAGGATGTGAGACAGAGAGGGGCCAGACCTTTAGGAATTCTTCATCAAGTGTGAATCATTATCAATAAGTCTAGCCATCTCAGCTATCATTCTCTCAAAATTGTTCAGTAGGACAGTTTATGCATGTGAAAACAAACAATTGATTTAGAGGCAGCTTCTCACCTCATATGTATTATATGTATTATAAACAAAAAATTGCAGCACTAATACTTGCTCTTTCTGATCTGCCCTTGGCTTACTGGATTGGATCCAGGAATAAAATTACACAAGAGGTTGCATCACAGGCTCAAAGTAGTTACAGATTTTCACAATGGCTGCAATGCAAAACCAACAGCTGAAATTGAGTTATACTGACCTACTGTATTTTTGTTTTACTTGCTGATAAAGAGCTGTTGCATATATAATATTAAAAATGAATGCAAATCTGTTTACTGAAAACTATTATATAAACTCATTTTTGAAGGAAAACTCACTCGAGCTCTTAAATTAGAGTGTCGAAAACTGGAGCGCAGATGGAGAACAACAAAGCTACATGTCTTTCAAATTGCATGGACAGAGAGTGTTAATAAATATAAAAAAGCCATCTTTAAAGCTCGCTCAGAATACTATTCTACAATAATAGATAGCAAGAATAAAAATCCTCGGGTACTGTTTAGAACAGTGGCTAAATTAACAAATGGAAGTTCAGATCAACAGTGCAAAATACCAACAGATATTAGCAATACAGACTATGAACATCTTCAATGAGAAAATTAAAAATATAAGATCCCAGATCTCTGCATCACACTATAACCCAAATACTAGCTTAGCAGATGCTGTCTCAAATTGCATTCAGCACTTTAATAATTTTAATCCTGTAACTGAGCAGGAAGTCTTAATTTTAATTTCTAAAATGAAGCCCACTACTTGTTCCCTAGATCCAGTGCCAACAAAACTAGTAAAAAGAGCAACGGATGTTCTTGCAGCGCCTATTCTAAACATTATCAATAGTTCATTATTGCATGGCACAGTATCTGATGCACTAAAAGTGTCAGTCATTAAACCATTACTTAAAAAGTCAGACCTAGACCCACATATACTAAATAATTATAGGCCTATTTCAAATTTACCCTTTCTCTCTAAAATACTAGAAAAAGTAGTCGCCAGTCAGCTTCAGTCACACCTTACGCATTACAATTTATTTGAGAAATTCCAGTCTGGTTTCCACACTGGTCATAGTACAGAAACAGCACTAACATGGGTTGTAAACGACATTCTGATATCCTCTGATGAAGGAAACTCCACTGTAATTATGTTGTTGGACTTAAGTGCAGCATTTGACACCATAGACCATTCTATTTTACTGCACAGGCTAGAAAATGATATTGGGCTTACAGGCACTGTGCTCGCTTGGTTTAGTTTTTACTTATCAAATCGATTCCAATATGTACAGAAATGTGCTGACAGTACTCCATCATTATACACAGAAGTTCAATATGGTGTCCCGCAGTGCTCAGTACTGGGACCTTTACTGTTTTCACTTTACATGCTTCCACTGGGATCTATCATTAGGAAACATAATGTTAATTTTCACTCGTATGCAGATGAAACCCAGTTATACCTTTCATTTAAATCAAATGAAGTTTCTCTGATGTTGTCTTTAATTAGTTGTGTTAGTGAATTAAAGGAGTGGATGAATGAGAACTACTTGTCTTTAAACACAGATAAAACAGAGATGTTAATTGTTGGAGGAAATGACGCTGATCATAACAATATTTTGTCATCATTTAACTCAGTTGGAATCCCCATTAATTTTACTAAATCAGCCCGCAATCTAGGAGTTATCTTTGACTCTAGCATGTCATTTAAAGCGCATATTACAAAGTTGTCCAAATCATGTTTCTTACATCTTAAAAATGTTAAGAAACTAAGGCGCTTTCTAAATAAACAGGATTCTGAGAAAATAATTCATGCATTTATCTCTAGTAGGATTGACTACTGCAATGCGGTGTTCACTGGATGTTCAAACTGTTCTCTATGCAACCTCCAGTTAATCCAAAATGTGGCTGCAAGAATTATTACAAGAACAAGAACATACGAACACATAACTCCAGTTCTTAAATCCTTACACTGGCTCCTGGTTAAGTTTAGGGCAGATTTCAAAATCCTCCTTTTAACATATAAAGCATTAAATGGCCAAGGTCCAGCTTACTTGTCTCAACTTATCATGACTTACAAACCATAGCGCACATTAAGATCTCAAGATGCCAGTCTGCTTATGATTCAAAGGATTAATAAAATAACAGTGGGAGGTCGAGCTTTTAGTTACAGGGCCCCTAAATTGTGGAATTGTCTGCCTGTTACTATAAGAGATGCCCCTCCGGTCTCAGCTTTTAAATCCCAGCTGAAGACTCACTACTTCAGTATAGCATATCCTGACTAGAGCTGCTGATTAACTGTACAGACTGCATCTCTGTTGTTCGTCATTAGAACTAAAACATAAGTAATATGATAGTTATAATTGGATACTAACCCTCACCTATTCTGTTTCTCTTCTCGGTACTCAAATGTGGCACTTGGTGCCACGGCCCACCTGTCAAGTTGTTTTGCCTGCCTAAGGTAAAGTCATCCCTGATAATGGATCGCAGGAATCATGGGAAAGAGGGGTCCTTTCATCGGATTGGCTGGCCCAGCGCTGTTTCAGTCATGGAATGGCCAAATGGGGGAGGCAGCTTGATGGCTGAGGTCTCCAAGACTCTAAATATATCCAAATCTTATAATGTGATATCATCTACTGTTAAATTCTGCTCCGTACTTCTAAAAATTTTATATTTTATACTGTATTGAGAATTTGTTCTGTTCTGTGTATTGTATTGTATTGTATTCACCCCCTTCTTTTGACACCCACTGCACACCCAACCTGCCTGGAAAGGGGTCTCTCTTTTGAACTGCCTTTCCCAAGGTTTCTTCCATTTTTCCCTACAAGGTTTTTTTTTGGGAGTTTTTCTTGTCTTCTTAGAGAGTCAAGGCCGGGGGCTGTCAAGAGGCAGGGCCTGTTAAAGCTCATTGCAGCACTTCTTGTGTGATTTTGGGCTATACAAAAATAAATTGTATTGTATTGTATTGTAATAAAAATGATCTGACAAGAGCCATACAAGAAATGCTTATTATACAAACAGAATTTTAGATTAATACAATAATATGTAAACATGCGCTGTGTGATGCACTTTTACAGTGAAAATGCAAAAATAAGTACAAGGTGTTATATTGTAAACAGTCTGAATACTTGTTGAAGATTTGTCTTTTAGTACAAATATATACCAAAATGGTGCAGTAAATATGGCCTAAAAACTATCAAAACAGAAAAAAGAAGCAGTGGTTAAGGAGACGTGTAAGGTTGAGCTGTCATCACACAATAGATCAAGTGACAGAACCATTCACTGCATCCTAGCTTACTATCATCCCCAGCTGTGCCTCCTCTGAAGAACAGCACAATGATCCAAATGTGTCAGAAAGAGACAATTACAGTATAGAAGTCAGAATTATGTGTCACACTGCAGAGTATATCTTGTGACATGAGGTTAGAGACCATGGCTGTACTGATGGTTGTCAAAAAAGTCATGCCATCGTGTTTATCTTTTTGGGGAGGGCCTAAGATGAAAAACAATGGATTACTTAATAAGTAAAATATTTTCTTATACAAAAATAGTTTGAGATACCTATAGAAAATAGTAGTGCATATTAGCAGAAAATTCAGTCACGAGAAATTAATTTACTGTTAAATCAAGATATGCCATACATGCAAATACAGGCCACAAATACTCTCTGAAGAGCATTCATTTTGATTTTACTATTTCTTTATGTCAGTTGAGTTAAACATGAAGATCATAAGTATACAATGTAGGAACCACAATCTGCAAGATATGTTTCTTAAAACATACTCATATTTTTGCTCTGCTCTATAGACTTTATAGTTATATTGTATAAATAAGAATCATCACACTACACTAAGTGAACAATACAATACTAGCCATTGCACAATTCTGGTTCAAAAAGGTGCATTGTGAGACCAATAACTAAGTTTTACCAGCACCAACACCCATAAATCACAATCATTATTACTTCTGTTAATCAATGGTTCACTGTGTTGAGACAGATATGACTTTTTACATGTACTATACACTTGATTATTTTCCAGTAATTAAGTGAACGTTACCCAAAGCTTGTGACTATATGTGTGAGCTAATAGACTGAAAAATGTTGAATTTTATCTAAAAAGGAAGCTTCTTCTTCACAAACACTGTCTCTTTCAATCACCACATCCTACCAATCTGTTGATCACTCTCTTGATTCCTCTCATCTCTCACTTGTGAACCAGAAGCAGAGTTACTTAGACTTTTCCTCTTGGGGCACTGGATGCTGTCACCACCTATAGTCAGCAAGTTATTGTTTTCCCAGGAGAGAGTCGGGACCTCAGATTTGGAGATTTGTTTTTCCTGATTCTTACTTCAGCTTCTTCAAAACTCAGTTCAGGACACCATCCTAATTGGGACTCTCTATGTCTATCTCTTGATTAGTAATTATAGCCTTTTTGTACAGTATACCTACTGTCTCTAAGAATTCTGAAGTCTTCAATAACTGTGATTAGGTAAAAGCACAAAACAACAATTTTTCTTCTCTGTAGCCTAAAGTTGTACTTGAACTGTACATCCAACTTGAATTGCACAGCACATACCTAGGGTATTATGAATATTTCCCCAGCCTCCCTGATTATTTTTTTGGGAAACTAATAAAAATCAACAACACTTTTAATGTTAGTGAAACAGCAGTCCATATTCAAAGAGCCAGTTTCCATTTCAACTGTGTGGCTCTGTCAAGCAAATGCCTGTCAATTGACAAGCACTGCGCTTAACATCATTTACCTTGGCAAGATTTAAAAATAAAGAGCTTCTGCGTTTTGATAAGGCTGCCTTATTATTAGGAACACCTGTACACCTGCTTAACCATGCAATTATCTAATAAGCTAATCATGTGGCAGTAGTGCAATGCATAAAATCATGCAGACACAGGACAGAAGCTTCAATTAATGTTTACATCATATACCAAAATGGGAAAAAATGTGATCTCAGTGATTTCAACACATGATTGTTGGTGCCATATTGGCTGGTTTGAGTATTTTTTCTATCTGCTTATCTCCAGATTTTCACACCCCACAGTCTCTATAGTGTGCTCAGAATGGTGGGAAAAAACAAAAAAATATCCATTGTGCAGAAATTCCAAGGATGAAAAACACCTTTATGACGAGAGAGGCCAGAGTAGAATGACCAGACTGGTCTGATTACAGTAATCCCTCCTCCATCGCGGGGGTTGCGTTCCAGAGCCACCCGCGAAATAAGAAAATCCGCAAAGTAGAAACCATATGTTTATATGGTTATTTTTATATTGTCATGCTTGGGTCACAGATTTGCGCAGAAACACAGGAGGTTGTAGAGAGACAGGAACGTTATTCAAACACTGCAAACAAACATTTGTCTCTTTTTCAAAAGTTTAAACTGTGCTCCATGACAAGACAGAGATGACAGTTCCGTCTCACAATTAAAAGAATGCAAACATATCTTCCTCTTCAAAGGAGTGTGCGTCAGGAGCAGTGACTGTCAGAAAGATAGAGAGGAAAGCAAACAAATCAATAGGGCTGTTTGGCTTTTAAGTATGCGAAGCACCGCGGCACAAAGCTGTTGAAGGCAGCAGCTCACACCCCCTCCGTCAGGAGCAGGGAGAGAGAGAGAGAGAGAGAGAGAGAGAGATAGAGTTTGTTTTTCAATCAAAAATCAATACGTGCCCTTCGAGCTTTTAAGTATGCGAAGCATCCTGCAGCATGTCGCTTCAGGAAGCAGCTGCACAGAAGGTAGCAACGTGAAGATAATCTTTCAGCATTTTTAGACGAGCGTCCGTATCGTCTAGGTTTGCGAACAGCCCCCCTGCTCAATCCCCCTACGTCAGGATCAGAGAAAGTCAGCGCAAGAGAGAGAGAGAGAAAAGTAAGTCTTGTAGCTTCTCAGCCATCTGCCAATAGCGTCCCTTGTATGAAATCAACTGGGCAAACCAACTGAGGAAGCATGTACCAGAAATTAAAAGACCCATTGTCCGCAGAAATCCGCGAACCAGCAAAAAATCTGCGATATATATTTAAATATGCTTACATATAAAATCCGCGATGGAGTGAAGCCGCGAAAGGCGAAGCGGGATATAGCGAGGGATTACTGTATAACAAAAAAGCTTTGGTAACTCATGTAACCACAACTGTGGTGCGGAGAATAGCATTTCAGAATGTACAATGCATCAGACTTTGAGGTGGATGAGCTACAGCAGCAGAACACGTTGGTTCCACTTCTTTCAGCCAAAAACAGAAAGCTAAGGCTGCTGTGTGCACAGGCTTATCAAAACTGGACAACTGA
Organism: Erpetoichthys calabaricus; assembly: GCF_900747795.2. Taxonomy (NCBI): domain Eukaryota; kingdom Metazoa; phylum Chordata; class Cladistia; order Polypteriformes; family Polypteridae; genus Erpetoichthys; species Erpetoichthys calabaricus. The sequence goes on along the minus strand of NC_041397.2, from coordinate 256,148,755 downwards.
AGACTGAGAAACATAATCTGTTCTGATTAATCTTGATTTCTGATAAAGCACATAGAGGGTAGAGTCAGAATTTGATGACAATAACATGAATCCATGCACCAAATCTGCCTTGTGTCCACAGTCCATGCTTGTCATGGTAGTGTAATGGTGTGGGAAATGTTTTCTGGGTACAATCTGGGCCCATTAATACCAATCAATCATCACTAGAATACCTTGGCCTATTTGAGTATTGTTGCTGACCATATACATCCCTTTAAGGCCACAATTTACTAATCTTCTAATGGCTACTTACAGTATTATAATGCACCATGTCACAAAGACAGTTTTCTTCAGTGACCATCCCAGTTACCAGATCTGAATCCAATAGAACACCTTTGGTATGTGGTGAAAAGGAAGATTTGCAGCAATAATGTGCAGCTGACAAATCTGCAGAAAAATAGTGATGCGATCATGTTAACATGGACCAGAATTTCAAAGAATGTTTCATCTTGTGGAATCCATGCCACAAAGAGATGTTGTGAGAGCAAAAAGGAGGCCTTATCCAATATTGGATAGTTGGTCAGAGTGTGTTTGGGCCTCTGCTGAGCAAAAAAAACTTCCATTTTCAGCCTCGGCACTGGGTTGTAGAACTGTGTTCTAGACAAAGTCTTTGTGGTTTCAATTGAACCTTTTGGGTGCTTTGTTTGGCTATTCTCTTAAACCCTGAACGTTTCTACAAGGAACATAACCCTCCAGATTTGAAAGCTGTAGGTTTCCCCAGGAGCATAGAAACACATCTACCTTGATATTGATCTTCGAAGATCTAGAATTTTCAAAAGTTAATCGAATTTGCTATCACAATTTTTGTCATTTTTGTATGCCCACTACAAACCTGTGGCAACCTGGTGGGAGGCGTCAATTCAGTATTAGAGAAAATCTGCAAAAGTTCCTAATTTTTGGTGTAAGTGGCAATTTCTTGATGTTAAAGAAATCAGTTAATTTATATCCAAATGAGTTAAAAACTATTGTTAATTTGTTTGTTCATTCATTCATTCTCCAAATTTGCCCTCAGGTTTAAAAAAGCTTTGACTTTTCAACAAAACCAATATAAAAAGCCCTCAGTATTTAACAGAGCTTTTGTTTTATTCATTTAAAGTGAAATTCCACTAGTGGGCAAAATCAATATACAGTTGTGCATCAAAGCATGGATTACTTTCCTGACACTTCCACAAACAAGAATTAAGGAGTCAGGAAAATGCGCTTTGACAACAAAGGAGAAGTCTTTTTCAAATATTATTTTTAAAGGTGCCCATGCTTAGCCTTCAATCAAGTATACTAATTATTACTTCCGCAAGCTGTCACAACAATTAAAGACACTGTTTTTACTTCTAAAGACTAAAGGGAAAGCTTCCCACAATGGCAAGATCTGTAGAATTTGAAGCACACATACTTCCTGGCTACAACTGACAGAAAAAAGAAAAAGAAACAGATGCAATAGTCAGCAGCAATATTTTCAGGAGTACCTTAAGAACATGATATGTAACTGCCACAAAATGCAGACATTTGTCAACCACCCAGATTCATAAAGTTGTTGGCACTGAGAGAGATGAAATACAAAGAACAACACTTAGAATAATATAGTCAAAGAGCACAGTTATATGCATTGAGGAAATAAAACATTTAATATATTTATTGAAGATGTTGTTCTGATTTCTGTTGGCCAATGTAATTGAAACATTTATGAAAAAAGTGTATTCATGTCACAACATTGCAATTTATAGATTTCTGTTTATGTGAGTATTTTGGCAACTGGCAACTCATTTTTTAATTTTGCACCTACTCAAAGAAACATTTTGCTCCTGCATAATTGGGAACTGAAAAGATTGACATAAATCCAGTTAACAAGCAGATGACAACCTGTTGTATGCTGTAAGCTTCATTAAGAAACCCAACAAACAAACACAGACAAGTTCCTCAAACCCCCTTTTAGCATCATCTACTTCGAACCTGAATCAAACAGGCATATTAGAACAACATACAACCCAAATTTTCAGAGGTATAGATTTACTTTTTCCATGAAGCATCATGAGCAATGGCCATTGTGTGGTACTACCAAATGAAAGGAATGAAGAAAGACATTTGGAAACAAAGCATTCTACTTACAGAAATAAACTGTTTGACTTTAAAAATAAAATCTTGAGGCTTCAAAAAGTGTGTTTGCACAACAGGGTATCATCTCATTACACATAAACTTGACAAATATAAGAAAGCACACACAATTACAGAACATCTCATCTTGTCTTGTGCATTAGATATATGCACCATAATTCTAGACGAGTCAGCTGCCAGCAAACTAAAACAAATTCATCTCCGCATTCTGATCACTTGCCCCTGATTTTGACAAACATATGAAAATCAGACATGCCTAGGTTACTGATTAAAACGGCAAATTAACACTAAATTTGATTGAGTATTAAACCCCTCCGTGTTGAGTTATTTTTGGATGAGTACCATGCATATTGCATCTATGCACACTGTATTTAAATATCAAATATGCATTTACTGTTATTTGTTTATATGTGCCATGTAAAAGAAAACATTGGCTAGTTTGCTTTACAAATATTGCTAATAAAGAGTCACTACTGAAAAAAGTATATAAAACATGGTCTCAAAGCCAAAAAGGTTGAGAACTACTGGTTTGGCATACTCAAATTAGAGATACTGACTAATTATTTATTTTGCAATCTGTTTTGTAGTCATTTACTCAAAAACAAGTTTTAATCATTATAACTTTTACTGGCCCTCCTTTATTCTAATTCTCTTTTTGGTACACTACTGCCACATTGCCACACTACTGCTTCTGCCCATGTGAGTTGACATCAGTGATCCTGGATGACTAGGGATTCAACAGAATTATTTCTGCATCTTACCAGACTCTTCAAAATGTACTTATACTAATGTAGAATGCAGGAAGGGAAGGCTGGCAATATACTACATTTATGATATTTTCTCTTTTAACAAATTATGTGCCCTCCAGATGGCTGTTGACTCGCGTTTTCATTAACTCTCCTGCATCATCAACTGAGCATATTTCATTTTATAACATTTACAGGACTTTATATTGTCTTGATTTGTTTCTGTTAAAACTTTAAGCTGCTTTTGTTCTACTGTGTGTTTAGCATAATCATTGTGCTTATACATAGAAATGTTTAATGTTTTAATATTTTACACTTAGTGAATTCTACTTGTAAATATACACAAGTGCTCTGAATGCTATAGAAAATTCAAATAAATATTTTATGAAATACATTGAATTGATGTTTGTTTTTGACATTATCAGTAAAAGTTTCATAAATAATGATAAAATTTCAATTTGCCTATTTCCCCCTGGGTGTTAGGTCAAAAAGTTTGGACTATGGTTTGACTTGTAGCTGATATGCATCTTTGCATAGAGTCTTTACAGAATATTAGCCCTGTGTTTGTGTGGGACCTTGTCTGACTGCAAGGTTCCACAGTAGATAGTGCAAATAGAAGAAAAGATAATTGTGGCCCTACAGCCTTTATTAAAAACATCTTTATCAAGCATGGCATCTGTAAAGCCTACAGCATTGTGAAGGACCACTCTCACCCCATCATGGTCTCTTTGTCCCACTGGCAAAAGTTTCAGTAGCATCTGAACCAGTTTCGCCCGATTCTGCAACAATTTTTACACTTTACTGTACAGACTCTGAACTCTGTGCTACCCCTCCACCCTCAGAACTGCTGCTAATAGCTTCTTTATACAAAGTATGCATGTTAAATTTGCTACTGTTGTTTTTTAATTGTTAGTTGTTGTTATCATTTATTTATTTTTGCTATTTATTTATTCATTTACCTATTGATCAATTTATTTATTTATCTATTTATAGTAAAGTATAGTACAGGAGAATACAGTATAGTATAGCATAGTTCTTTACTTGTCTTGCACTTTAACGTCTTACACATCTCCCTTACAGCCCTGATCTGGCATCATGTAGAAACATGTTTTTTTATGCACTTTTCTTATATCTTTTCTGTTGTTTGCGCATGCGAAGGTAGTTTTTTGGATGAAGGTTCTGCCCCATTCATGAATATTGATGAGTTATCATAGAGCATCAGAATGAATTGAAATATTCATGGTGCTCCACTACTATTAGCAACGTTTATTGAAGACAGAGACAACAAAATTCTACCACAAACTTTTCGCCAATCATTAATTACCTTCTTTCCAAAGAAAAATGAATACTTATTACAATGTGCATCATACAGACCAGTTTCACTTCTGAATACTGATGTTAAGATACACTCCAAAGTTCTGTTTAGAAGGATTGAGAAAGTGTTTCCCTCTGTAATTTCACAAGACCAAACTGGATTTATTAAATACAGACACTTAGCTTCTAATCTTAGACATCTGTTTGATGTAATATACTCACCCATAAACTCTAACACACCAGAGATCTTATTATTTTTGGATGCAGAAAAAGCATTGACATGGTTGAATGGGACTACCTATTCACCAATTTGCACAAATCCGGGTTTGGCCCAAATATATGTGCATGGATCAATCTACTCTATACTAGTCCAGTAGTCTCTGTTTGTATTAACAACATTATTTCAAAATACTTTAAACTAGAACATGGCACTCGACAAGGATGCCCCCTACCACCATTACTCTTTGTAATCGCCATTGAGCCATTGGCCATTCACTTTTGAAATGTATCAGAGATAAAGCGGACTTGAGATGATACAGTGCTGTATATATCAGACCCACACACTTCTGTACCAGCAGTCCTCAATGCACTAGCAGAACTTCAAAAGATATCTGGACTCAAAATTAATTTGAATAAAAGTGTGCTTAAAAACTCAGTAAACTCTCTAACACACAATACTAGACATGTCACATTTATTTTAGCAGATCAGTTCAAATACCTACGGGTAAGCATTACAAGTAAAAATAAAGACCTCTATAAAATATTTTGCTGTCTGCATGAAAAAAATTAAACAAGATGTTAACAGATGGTTTACCCTCCATCTCACATTAGCAGGGAGAATCAATTCTGTCAAGATGAACATTCTTCCCAACCTTCTATTACTATTTCAGAGCATCCCCATATACTTTAACAAATTGTTCTTTAAGAAATTAGATTCAATTATAACCTAATTTATTTGAAATTCGAAACATTCATGCATCCAAAGAGCGACTCTATAACGAACTAAAGGTAGGAGTCATGGCAATACCTAACTTTTAATTTTATTACTGGGTAGCAAATATACAAGCGATACAGACCTGGCTTTATCATATACACTGAAATTAACCGTATATTGTTTATTGGTTTAAGGCAACTGATTGTAATTAACCTGTAACAATATAATGGTCCACAGATTGGCCAAACTATTCCAAATACCGTAGCTGCTTTATCATTGTTACTCTCACTGCACCTTCTTCTTCTTCTTTCAGCTGCTCCCAATAGGGGTTGCCACAACGGATCATCTTTTTCCATATTACTCTCACTGCACCACTCAGAGTATTTATATCACTGTATCTGAGTGTGGAATCACAGCACTACAGCAGCTGATCGGAAAGAGAATTATCTGTATACAGCATCTAGCACACGCTGCCTCAGCCATGCTGCCTATTTGAACTGTTCTCATACGGCAAACGCTTCAAAACCTTTCCTGTACTGACCTCACGGTTCAGAAAGTTTCATCCCAAGAACTATAAACGCAATCAATCAGTTCATCAAGTGCTCCTTGTAGAACTGTTTGTACTTATAAGTACAATTACCTCACTGTGCAATACAGTTATAATATTGCACAACCTGCGCCACTTTATAAAGCGTGTATTTACATATGATGACGGTATCATTTTTAAGATAATCCATCCATCCATCTATTATCCAACCCGCTATATCCTAAATTAAACGATTTTAAGATGAAGTTTATGATGTTCTACTTTAATGACAAAATAAACTGCATGATTAATTTGGAAATTTTGAGATTAAAGTTGACATTTCGAGTTTTTTTTTTCCCGTGTCCCTATTTTTTTTTTCTTCTCTGTACCCTAATAAGCTTTCATATTACACTCATACGGTGGGCTACGACTCACCTTTTCATGGCGACTTTGATATCTGACAACTTCTTTTTTATTTTGGGCACTGTGCGACTTTGTGAACTTGAGCTTTCAAGTTTCTCTGATGCTCTATGTCACTCTATCAACTTCCTTTTGTTGTTTATACCACTGCTTAAACCAACAAATAGTACGTTTTTCCTTACATCCACTTGGTATTTGCTGAAATTCTTTTATTTTCCCCCGTGGTTGTGCCATTGCCTTTTCACAGAACAGCTGAGCTTAAGGGCTATTTATATTGACTTGCATATTCAAAAATATCTTAAACCTACCCAGTATTGGAAAAATGTCTGGGATTAAAACATTTATAGATTTATATATAGAATGTTTTTGAATCTTATTAACAATTATGCTTCAAATTTAACTTTCCGTCAACACAACTTTTCCACTACTTTCAAATCAGAAACTTCACTTAAAGGAACCTGCCCAATTTTTCTCAGCTCCCATCCATTTCTATTCCAGAGGCAATACTGATCAGTCTTGAACACTCAACCAGCATCTCAACAATATATAAAAACAGTGTTAGTCTCTTCTGTTACGGGAGATAGACTTCTGAAGTGGAGTTCCGTTGCAGTGGCTTTATTTTTTCTCTTATCTCTTTTTATCCTGAGGTATCCTGTATTTACCCAACCCGAGGAGTTTCTACTACAGTATATAAACATGAGTAACAAGAAAGGGGTTGAGAAACAAACAGAAAAGAAACCTAAAACTACACCCAAGTCTAGACAGGCATCAAGCTCAAGTGCAAGGTACGGCCTTTCACAGACTGACCTGGAACAGACAGGCAAAAGCACAGACTTCGCAGGACCCCGCTCCGCTGCAACGTCTCCAGTCGAGAGCGAAAATAGGAGCGAAGGTGCAAGTGATGCAGGTCACGATAGCTTGCCAATTCCAGAAGATCACTTGAAACTAGAGATGGCCTTGCAGTCCGTGCATTCATCTACTCATCGCTGTAACGGGGGTTGCCACTTCACTCGCAGAGCACGAAAGCCAAAACGATTTGTCCGAACTGAAGGAAATGATCGCAACGGCCATGAATGAGCTCAAGAAAGACATTCAGAAAAATATGAATAAAGAAATAAATGGCTTGCTCAAGACAAACAAGAAGCTGCGGCTGGAGCTGCAAGAGGTGCCGCAGGAATATAAAAACTTGGAAAAACATATATGTAATCATTATGATGCAGCCTTCAAAGGTATGCTGGGAAAAATTGAAGAACACATCTCAGGAAAATGCGTCTAAACTTAGAGAACTTGCCAATCAGCTGGAAGACGTTAACAGACATTCACAACTCGAATTGAAACAGCGGAACATCTGGCATCTACCGCCGATGGAAAAGCTACAGCTGCGAATTCCGAATAATAAAAAACTCGGAGAAAGACTGGCGGCTCTGGAAAATGGATGCAGAAGGAATAATATTAGAATCGAAGGTCTACCTGAGAATCGTGAAAGTCCTAACCCAGTGAAACTCGTAGCTGAACTATTCTGAAAAATAATTGGAGAGGACTTTAAATCAGATACCGAGATAGTGGCAGCTTATCGGCATACATGGATCAAATACCTCTAAATCTAGGACTCTAATTGTTCGCTTTGAGAGATTACAATTTAAGCTTAATGTAATGGCACTTCTCAGACACAAACAAGAAATTATATTTGAAAATAACCACATTCGTTTTTTCCCTGATTTCTCACCCTCAACAGCTGCTAAACATGCAGCTTTTTACAACACTAAACAGCGGTAACTGAAAGCCAATATCCGAAACAGCCTCTTGTATCCTGCCAAACTGAAAGCGGATATTCAAGACAAATATTACATCTCCTCCATGGAGAAAGCAGAAAAGGAATTAAGAAAGCAGATCCCGACACTTTTTTGAAATACGAATGTGAGTCGCATTCTGTCATGGCATGGCAAGAAGATATTACCTGCTGTCTGATCCACTTGCAACGATACGGGTACCATAATTATACATTCTTTTCTCTTCTCTGCCACTTTTTGTTTATGTTTTAATTACAATTACACGCGTATGTGTGGAATAAAATAAAGTAGTTTTTTTTTGCTCTTCTAAAGGAGACTGTTTAACATCATACCCTTAGTTCATTGTTATTGTTATTATTGCATTAGGACCAATTTTTAACACCATTCCCTGGGTTTACTGTCTTAATATTTCAGACTGTTGAAGATTATATGTTATGCTTATAGTATTTAGACTTTATCGGCAATAGATATCTCTACTTTTTAATCCGCAAATGCCGCTGCTGGGGGGCTTGTTTTGTTTTGGACATGCTCTGTCTCTAAGTATGTCAGAGGACTGGGACTTTGTAAAGTGGGGTCCAGCCTAACGTGGGGAGGCAAAATGGGGGCGTGGGGGGATAAGGGGGGAGAGAAAGAGAGCAAGCTATATCTAATCTATCCTTTTAATCCTTATAATTATAACTTCCAACGTAACAATAGGCTGCATGGCAATTACTCATGGGAAAATTGGAAATTAAGGTTAAAGATGTCTTACTTCCAGTTAAGACTACAAAATGACAAAAATTCAGAATCAATGTCTCCACGATGGGACAGTTAACTTTATGAGCTGGAATGTTAAAGGCCTAAATCACGAATTAAAGAGAAAGTATTCTCTCACCTAACAGGTCTTAACGCAAAAATAGTATTTTTACAGGAGACCCACTTATTAAGCAAAGATCAGTTCCGGCTGCAAAAAGACTGGACTGGCCAAATGTTCCATTCCAGCTTTACAAAGAAAATTAGAGGTGTGGGAATTCTTATACATAGAACTGTCTCATTTGTAGCATCAGATGTAGTATCTGATCCTGAAGGGAGATATGTGATTGTCATGGGCAACTTATTTAACTGTAAAGTGATTTTGATAAATGTTTATGCACCCAGTGTCGATGATAGGGAATTCATCCAAAATGTATTTGCATCTATTCCCAATGTGAACACTCATAAAATTATAATAGCTGGGTACTTTAATTGTGTTTTAAATCCACTCTTAGATAGGTCTCCTGTCACAGGGGGGATGACATCTACCACTGCAAAGACAATTACATAGTTTTTAACTGACCACAACTTATCAGACCTCTGGAGGTTTCTAAACACAAACTCAAGAACATATTCCTTCTACTCACCAATGCGTCATTGCTACTCAAGAATTGATTATTTTTTTAGAACACTCTAGATGAGAACAGGCCGTTCAGCCCAACAAAGCTCGCCATCCCTATCCATTTATTTCTTCCAAAAAAACATCAAGTCGAGTTTTGAAAGTTCCCAACGTCTTACTGTCTACCACACTAATTGGTAGCTTATTCCAAGTGTCTATCGTTCTTAATGTTTGTGCAAAATTTACCCTTTACAAGTTTCCAACTGTGTCCCTGTGTTCTTGATGAACTCATTTTAAAATAACAGTCTCGATCCACTGTACTAATTCCCTTCATAATTTTAAACACTTCATCATGTCACCTCTTAATCTTCTTTTGCTTAAACTGTATAGGCTCAGCTCTTTTAATCTTTCCTCATAATTCAACCCTTGTAGCCCTGGAATCAGCCTAGTCGCTCTTTTCTGGACCTTTTCTAGTGCTGCTATGTCCTTTTTGTAGCCTGGAGACCAAAACTGCACACAGTACTCAAGATGAGGCATCACCAGTGTGTTATAAAGGCTGAGCATAACCTCCTTGGACTTGTACTCCACACATCGTGCTATATAACCTAACATTCTGTTAGCCTTCTTAATGGCTTCTGAACACTGTCGGGAAGTCGATAGCTTAGAGTCCACTATGACTCCTAAATCCTTCTCATAAGGTGTACTCTCGATTTTCCGACTGCCCACTGTGTATTCAAACCTAACATTTTTACTTCCTATGTGTAATACTTTACATTTACTGACATTAAATTTCATCTGCCACAAATCTGCCCAAGCCTGTAAACTATCCAAGTCCTTCTGTAATGATATAACAGATTCCAAATTATCTGATAATCCACCTATCTTGGTATCATCTGCAAACTTAACCAGCTTGTTACTTATATTCCGATCTAAATCATTTATATATATTAAAAATAGCAGTGACCCTAGCACTGACCCCTGTGGAACACCACTCTTAACATCGGCCAGTTCTGATGAGGTTCCTCGCACCATCACCCTCTGCTTCCTGTGTCTGAGCCAATTCTGCACCCATCTAAAAACATCACCCTGAACTCCCACTTCTTTTAATTTGATCCCCAACCTCTCAAGTGGCACCTTATCAAATGCTTTCTGAAAGTCCAGATAAATAATATCATACGCTCCACTTTGTTCATATCCTTTTGTTGCCTCCTCATAGAATTCCAACATGTTAGTAAAACACGACCTCCCTCATCTGAACCCATGCTGACTGTTCAGAATAACTCCTGTCCTTGCCAGATGTTGCTCAATCTTATCATTAATAATTCCTTCCATTAATTTTCCTGTGATGCATGTTAAGCTTACTGGCCTATAGTTGCTTGGACCTGCCCTGTCACTCTTTTTATATAATGGGATGATATCTGCCATTTTCCACTCCTTCTGAATCTTTCCAGTGCGCAGTGACTTCCTAAAAATATGTGTCAAAGGTTTATATATGTACTCACTAGCCTCCTTAAGAACACGAGGATAAATATTAACTGGTCCTGGTGATTTGTTTGATTTCAGCTTATTTAATCTGAGCAGCACTTCTTCCTCTACAATTTCCAAATCCCTCAGTACCTCCTTAGTCGTTGCATTTACCTCTGGGAGGTTATCCACTTGCTCACTTGTAAACACCTAAGAAAAACGTAAGTTATGGGCATCCGCTATTTCACTGTCTGTATCTTTTAATTCCCCTTTACAATTTCTGATGCACTTCACCTCCTCCTTGACTGTTCTTTTTCTACTAAAATACTGAAAGAATCTCTTAGGGTCTTCTTTCGCCTTATCTGCTATATTCCTCTCCAACTGTCTTTAAGCCTCCCTGATATCCTTCTTAATGGTTGCCCTCATGTTCTCATACGCTCTATGATTCACTTTGCAGTCATTAGTCTTATATGCCTTATAAAGCAGTTTTTTCCTTTGCAACTTCTTTTTTAAATCTTTATTAATCCACCGTGGAGTTTTTTTTAGTTTCCTATTAATTCCAAATTTAGGTATGTATCGGTCCTGCATTACATGTAAAACACTTTTAAACCTGTTCCATTGCTCCTCGCCTGTCTCCACACTTAAAAGCCTTATCCCAGTGTATCCTACTTAGACTTTGTCGCATCTGCTCAAAATTAGCCCTACCAAAGTTCAACTTAACAATTTTAGTCTTTGCATCTGCACTCTTACAAAATACTGAGAATTGTATTACATTCTGGTCACTTGACCCTAGTGGTTCAATCACCTCTACACCCTGAATTCTATCCTGATTATTACAAAATACTAAATCCAGACAGGATTTACCCCATGTTGGTGCTTTAACATGCTGTGTTAAAAAGCAGTCACTGATTACTTCTAAAAACTCCTGCTCTTGTGCTCCTCCATCTGCAAGGTTATCCCAGTTAATATTTGGATAATTAAAGTCCCCCATGACTATAATATCTCCCTGTAAATTTTCCTTTTTGATATTACTAAAAAGATGTGTGTTGAAGTGGCTGTCTGAATTGGGTGGTCTATAACATACTCCTAAAATAAGACCTCTTTCCCTAATATTTTCCACGCAAAGCCACATGTCCTCACTAAGATGGGCAAGCTATTTTGAATGTATTACTCCTTCTATATTTAAATGTTTGCTTAGAATTTACATTACTATGCATTTTTATTTCTACACCATTGTTTGTTCTTCCATGTATAGATCTAAATCTTGTCTGTCCTAAACTCCCTGCCCCCCATTCCCTAGTTTAAACAATCCTCAACTAGCCTACACATATGCCTCCCCAATACATTGGTGCCCCTCCAGTTCAGATGTAACCTGTCACGGCGGAACAGGTCCCATCTGTTCCAAAAGGAATCCCAATGCCCCATAAACCTATACCCTTCTGCCCTACACCAAGATTTGAGCCATGCGTTAAGCCATCTAATCTCCTCAATCTTACCTGGACTGGCACGTGGCACAGGCAGAACTTCGGAGAAGTCTACCTTGTCAGTTCTGCTCCTCAGCTTGGCACCTAACTCCTTGAATTTGGATTGCAGAACTGACAGACTACCCTTATGTATGTCATTTGTTCCAACATGGACAGTGACAACTGGATCCACCCCCGCTGTGGCCAAGAGCCTATCCGCCCTTCCAGGGAGGTCCCCCACCTGTGCTCCCAGAAGGCAACACACCGTGCGAGACTCTTTCTCTCTGGAGCACACCTGCGCTTCAGTCCCCCTAATGATTGAGTCCACAACTATCACTTCCTCTCTCTTTATGGGAACCAGTTTTGAGGTGGCCCGTTGGGGCTCCTCATCCCTGCTTACCACCTCAGAATTATCAGAGACATCATCCAGATACACAAGGACATGATAACGGTTTGCCACTTCTAATTCTGGGGTTGATGCCCCCGGACAGTGTGTACCCTTTACCTTACGCCTTGTGACTGTGACGCACCTATTTCTATCTGCCTGGTCTGGAATCTCCTCCCGCGCCACCTTGGGGTGCACACTATCTCTCTAAAGGACACCTGGGCCAAGTCCGCCAATTCTCTATTACAACGCAGGTCAGCCAACTCCTCCTCCAGTTCAGCAACCCTGAGCTCGAGGTGATGGATCAGCTGGCATCTCTTGCAGATGTAGCCCTCATAGACAACCATCATCTAAAAAGTCCAACATCTAACAGGACCTGCATTGCACTGGCCTCATTATTAAAATTTGATGTGGGATTAGTAAACTGCCTTCATTTTTTTTTTCTTAAAATTAAATTTCTTCTTCTTTCAGCTGCTCCTTAACTTAAATAGTCACACTAAGATCTGCTACAGATATTTTACACCTTTTCCCCTTAAGCTCCTGTACAGTTCTCCCTCTCAGCTGCCTGCTATTTGTCTTTCTATGAGGTTAACATTACTTTTCTCTCTCTCTTCTCCTAACTTTGCGCTCCTCTTACTTATAAGCTCTTCACTCGCACTGTTTGTATTCCCCCGTATTAATGAACCCTTACGCTGTTGCCCACTTAATTGTTCTACCTCTGGACTGCTAAGGACTGTTTAATCTAAAATAAACAAATAAATAAAACTTTACTAAATTATTTGCTCCTACAGCCCCTTGTGCCTGATCGGTGTCTTAACGCTGGCTGCTTACCTGCGCACCGCTGAGCCTTCCCTTTTTACTGCTTTGAAGTCAGCCGTGGCCTTTTTTTCTTTTCCTTTAAACTAAGGAATCGCTGTTATGACGATGCGGTTATTTGCTTACAAATGCCAAAATCACCTTGATGCTTATTCAAATACAACACGAACAAGTAAAGGTACAAGTACAAGTAACTTTTCCAAGTGCACCTCCAAACACCCAGCTACTTTTGGTCTTGTGCGGGCGAAAAAAAAATAAAAAAAAACATTCTAAAGGGAAAAAAGCTTTAAAAATTCCCACACGGTTCCTTAGCGGTAACCAAAACCTAAGTTTTTAAGAGCAAAATGTATTTCTTTTATTTAAATCTCACATCACAGAACAGACCAAAAACTCTCAACAGCCACTAGTGTTTGCAAAGCACACGTCAACACAAAGTACACGTGACCTCCTATAGAGGAGATAATAGATTTATATCCTATAGATAATAATTTCTTGCCTGAGATTAAATGTTGCAAGTACGATGCTATTGTTATTTCTGACCATGCCCCTCTGAGCTTGGAGCTGAAATCATTATGCCCCACATAACTCATCTCGCAGATGGCGTCTTAACCCACTTCTATTAGCAGATGAGAACTGTACAGAATTTATATCAAAACAAATCAGTTTCTTCCAAGAGACAAATACATCCTCAGAGATCTCTGCAGGAATACTCTGGGAAACTCTAAAGAACTTCTTAAGAGGACAGATTATTTCATATCTTCCATTCATCCATCCATTTTCCAACCCACTGAATCCGAACATAGGGTCACGGGGGTCTGCTGGAGCCAATCCCAGCCAACACAGGGCACAAGGCAGGAACCAATCCTGGGCAGGGTGCCAACCCACCGCAGGACACACACAAACACACCCTCACACCAAGCATACACTAGGGCCAATTTAGAATTGCCAATCCACCTAACCTGCATGTCTTTGGACTGTGGGAGGAAACCGGAGTGCCTGGAGGAAACCCACGCAGACACGGGGAAAACATGCAAACTCCACGCAGGGAGGGCCTGGGAAGTGAACCCGGGTCCCCAGGTCTCCCAACTGCGAGGCAGCAGCGCTACCCACTGCGCCACCGTGCCTATTTCATACCTTTCCCATAGAAATAAATTAGAAACCAAGAGGGTATCAGAGCTAACCAGCGAAATTACTAGAATAGATTAAGAACATGCCAGGTGTCCAAGTGAAGCTCTTCATAGGAAAAGACAGGCTCTGCATTCAGAGCTCAACCTCTTAACAACCAAAGAAACTGCACAACTCATTTTTAAATCAAGACATCATTACTATGAATACGTAGAGAAAGCTAATAAGCTCTTAGCTCAACAAATTCACAAGCACGAAGTTTGCAATACAATCCCAGCAACCACCAACACAAACGGAGATAAAATCATTGACCATAAAAATATAATGCACACATTTAGAGACTACTATAAATCCTTATATTCTACTGAGTTCAAAGAAGACAACAGACAATCTAATGCATTTCTGGATACATTACAGATACCACAAATAGATACTTTTACTGCAGATGAATTGGATAAATCTCTGGCGCTATCAGAATTACTAGATGCTATAAAGTCACTTCAGAGCGGGAACGCAGCAGGCCCCGATGGCTACCCTGTTGAATTTTATAAGAAATTCTCCACTCAGCTAGCTCCCCTCTTATTAGCAACATTTACAGAAGCTAAAGACAATCAAATTCTACATCAAACTTTTCGCCAAGCATTAATCATCGTCTTTCCAAAACAAAACAAGGACTTATCACGATGTGCATCATACAGACCAATTTCACTTCTGAATAATGATGTTAAGATACTCTCCAAAGTCCTGGCTACAAGGATAGAGAAAGTACTGCGTTCAGTAATATCACAAGATCAAACTGGATTTATTAATGGCCGACACTTAGCTTCCAATCTCCGATACCTGTTCAATGTAATATATTTACCTGCAAAGACAAACACCCCGGAGATATTATTATCGTTGGATGCAGAAAAAGCATTTGATATGATTGAATGGAACTACCTTTTCACTACATTAGAGAAATTTGGGTTTGGCCCGAATATTTGTGCATGGATCAAAATACTTTATACCAATCCAGAAGCTTCAGTTTGTATTGACAGCATTTGTTCAGACAACTTTAAACTAGAATGTGGTACCAGACAAGGATGCCCCTTGTCACCACTACTATTTGCAATTGCCATTGAACCACTGGCAGTTCACTGTCGAAATGCTTATCAGATAAAGGGGATTATGAGAGAAGGACTGGAACAGAAAATTTCTCTATATGTCAACAAAATATATACATACAAAATCAACAAAATTTTGCCGCCTTTATGGAAAAACTTAAGTAAGACTTGCATAGATGGTCAAACCTCCACCTCACTGTAGCTGGAAGAATTAACGTTGTTACAATGAATATCCTTCATAAGCTTATCTTTTTATTTCAAAACATTCCAATATACATCAATAAATCATTCCTTAAGCAATTAGATTCAACCATAACCTCATTTATTTGGAACCTAAAACATCTACGTATCCAAAGAGCGACCCTACAAAGACCTCAGACAGAAGGTGGCATGGCTCTGCCTAACTTTCAGTTTTACTACTGGGCAGCAAACATACAAGCTATAAAAAACTGGACAAAAATAGATGAACATAAACAAGCTTGGTCAGCAAAAGAAATAAAATCCTGCAGTACTTCTCTATATTCCCTGCTTTGTGCCCCAATAAATGCAAGTTATCGCCAATCTATACTAATAAAAGGCAAAGCCCTCACTGACTCACTGACTGACTGACTGACTGACTCATCACTAATTCTCCAACTTCCCGTGTAGGTGGAAGGCTGAAATTTGGCAGGCTCATTCCTTACAGCTTACTTACAAAAGTTAGGCAGGTTTCATTTCGAAATTCAAAGCGTAACGGTCATAACTGGAACCTCTTTTTTGTCCATATACTGTAATGGACTGCAGCTCGCTGGCCGTGGGAGGCGGAGTTGCATATCGCGTTATCACGCCTCCCAAGTAATCACGTGAACTGACTGTGAACACAGTACGTACACAATTCAGAAGGCAGCGAAACAATAAGAAGCGAAGCACGGTGTAAACCGTAAGTTTAAATTAAGTTTATAGAAATGCTCCCGCTGCCGTTTGCAATACCATATTCGCGAGATACAAGTTTAATGAGAACACACGAGGTATAAACGAGATTTGGATCACTTTGTAACGGAGTTAAAATTGCTCTAGCGAGAAACTTTGAAGTGCCGGGTCTTAGCTAACATTAAATAAAGCCGTGGACATCGCAAAATCACACAAGAGAGCGGCTCACGTGAACTGACTGAACGCAGCAGGAGTGATCACTTCGCTACTGCGGAAACAAAGCACGGTGTAAACTGTAAGTTTAAATTAAGTTTATAGAAATGCTCCCGCTGCCGTTTGCAATACCATATTCGCAAGATACAAGTTTAATGAGAAGACACGACGTATAAACGAGACTTTGGATGACTTTGTAACGGAGTTAAAATTGCTGTAGCGAGAAACTTTTAAGTGCCGGGTCTTAGCTAACATTAAATAAAGCCGTGGACATTGCAACATCATACAAGAGAGCGGCTCACGTGAACTGACTGAATGCAGCACGTCGGAAACAAAGCGCCATGTAAACCTAAAGTTTAAATTAAGTTCATAGACCTACAAAAGGTTGCCATTGATTTGAGGCAAGATTGCTTTTCTCCTGTACAACTATACGTTGCATTCTCAAGAGTGTGCTTGCACGGCTTGGTCATATTACAACTGGAGTGCTGAACTGACAACGTGGTATACAAAGAGAACTATAACAATCGTAATATGTATATATATATATATGTATATATATATATGTATACTAATAAAAGGCAAAGCCCTCACTGACTCACTCACTCACTGACTGACTGACTGACTGACTGACTGACTGACTGACTGACTGACTGACTGACTGACTCACTCACTCACTCATCACTAATTGTCCAACTTCCCGTGTAGGTGGAAGGCTGAAATTTGGCAGGCTCATTCCTTACAGCTTACTTACAAAAGTTAGGCAGGTTTCATTTCGAAATTCTACGCGTAATGGTCATAACTGGAACCTCTTTTTTGTCCATATACTGTAATGGAGGAGGGGGAGTCATGTATCGCGTCATCATGCCTCCTACGTAATCATGTGAACTGAAAACAAGGAAGAGATTTACAGCACAACTCAAACGTGGGAACGAAGGTAAATGACGTTAATTGTTGAGTGTCTTTTAATACTGTGTAAGCATACATATTAACACATGTGCAATTAAACGTGTGCATTTACGGGGTGATTTCTCAGGCTTAAAAGCTTGCCTTTTATTAAAAAGGTAAATGCAAACTGTTTTCATTCTGAAGGGCACAAACCATGTTACATTTCAGCCG